>NW_005178993.1:176354-180945 GCF_000350225.1 Chondrus crispus
ACTCCGCAAACTCACACCCCACATGAAACCGTCCGACGTGTAATAGGTAGGCCCCTGAGTCGAGGGCGTACTGGTTACCATCACGTTCATCTCGTCAATGGCCCGGTGCGCAGCTGTGTTTTCGTAATCACATTCTGCGATTCCAATGTGCCTGGTGGTGTATTGGTGGTGCTAGTGGGTGCGGGGCGTTGGTGGGCGTCTCTTGTCAATAGGGGTACATTGTCCTGTGCTCTGCGGTGGTACCGTCATGCCGTGTTGTGGCTTTGGCTTATAGTTGTAATAGTCTGTCCGCCAGTGAACGTTCCGTTGTTCGTGCGGAGCGCCTCTCCCTCGCCTCCTGCGGAGTGTGCCGCGTAGCATAGCTTGATTGTTGAGCTCATCCGACTATGGCCCCCGGGGTGCAGGCCTTAGGTTCTCTGATCGCCTTTGGTATGTTTTTCCTCTGCTCGTACCTATAAAGCTTTGAGACGTTGGACGAGGTTGGTGATGTCCGTGGGGACTGTGTTGCTTTCAATCCATATGTCGGGCTTGTGGCGAAATTTTGGGCGCGTGTTGAGGCCGTTGATGATGAATTCAATGGCGACGGATTCATCTTGCCGTATGTTTGGATACAGTTCCATACGCATTTTCATCCTGATGGTCCTTTGTTTTGCAATGTACTCGTCTTGATCCCCTCCTGCCGCGAGCTTGGTGCGCTGACTTTCTTGCTTGAGGGTTAGGTGTGTTGTCGGTGTGGAGTCGGTGAAGTGGGCCCAGATTTCTGCAACGAGTTGTCGCGGGTGACGTTCAACTCCATGTAGATCGTACTTTCGAGGTCAGCAGGGAGGCTGTTCATTACGTTCATGCGCAGGAAGGCGCTTTTTCGGCGGTAGGTGGGGTGGTGTGGGCTCGTCACCGTCGGTAGTGGTGAGGTTTCCACAAGGGCTGCCTCAACGTTGATGATGATAGCTATGTCGTGTAATGTTTGTTTCCATATGCCGTAGTCGGTCACGTCGCTGAGGAGAGCGGGTAGGTGGCCATGCATTTTGTGTCGACCATTGGAGTTGTGGGTTCCATTTCTTTCGGGTTGGACATAGCGGTGAGGGTGCGCTAGACGCGGCTTAGCGGAGCTGTTGGGACGGGCTCCACGGTGGTTTCCGGAGCTGTTGCGGTGGGCTCGAAGGTAAATGCCAGATCTGTGGCAGATTTCTACTCGCAGGTGCGGACTTACTGAGTTTGGGCAAGGGGGCTTGTTGCGGCTGTGGTTTCGTCTTCTTGATCTCTTTCGAGGTGACCTTCCAGGTGCTTTTGATCGGCTTACAGATGGGCGTTGTTCCGGTCCATATCCTGTGGTGCAACATCGATGACTCCGTCTTTCTGATGCCTATTGCCTGTGTACCTTATAAGTGGAGCATACTGATCTGTGTGACGGCGGCGAGTGAGGGGATATACTTGTGCTGTCATGCGTGTGCTTCGTGTGCACGTATGGGTCTCATGACTGCCAAAGAGATTCTTTCCAACTCAAAACGTTTATACATGGTATGGTATGGTGTCCCATGCCGTACATTGAAAATTTCGACTTTGTTCCTAATAGTGTATCCCATTGCATATGCAAGAAAAAAGGCAAAAGCTGAAGTGTCCGGGAGAGGATATCTTCAGGCTTTGAGAGCGGATCTGCAAGGGTTACGCTGCCAGGTATCCACGGCATGCGATTCACAGCAATATTTTCAGACGGTTGACGTATCAAATCTACATCGGCACGAAACAAGCGACCTGTTGCGCTGTAGGATGTCGCCAGAGTCTTAAACACGTCTTTCGAGTCAACGGCTACAACTTGTTGTACAAACCTACAAAGCCGCGTTTGATAGGCTTGACGAGAAGGTTATCTTGATCAATCTCCAGCAGTCAATATCTCTGTCGGCCCAGTTATCTGAACCGGCCTCCTCGATATGTGCCAGTTCTATGAATCAAGGTAGAGCGAAGCATGTTGTTCTACGTTCCCAATTAGTAGAACAGTGATGTAATCAAGTTTACTACGGAAAATCGATCTGCAGGCGTCCGTAAACACAACAATCAACAGCTCGTCAGCTGAGTTGTCCGTGGGACCTTTTAATCTAATTAAACTGCCCGAATTCTTCAGGGCGAAAATATCGAGTTATCAAGTCACAGGTAACCGTTTTCCCCTTTTGCCGTAAAATCTGGAGGCGTGGGCAAGAAACGGAGTTGGATCAATTCCCATCGATGTAATGGAACTTTTTAAGTGACCAGAACGAAGCTGCCGCAATTTCATTGAGCATTACATCTATCTCCTTGTAATGGGTTTGGGAGATGGGGAGCGGTGCAAATGATGAACGCTTGTCGTTCGAATGTATCGTTACACTTCGATCTTTGTCTTTTTGTGTAGAACCCTTCGATTTTCGTCTTGTTCTATAGAATAATACGAGGATCGAAGTGTCATGATATATTGTTAAGCATAAAAACAGGAATAGACCAAATCCAAACACGTTCGTGCGACCTGGTTGTAAGACTTGAAAATATTTTCTTCAATGGCTTGCACTCGGTCAGGGGCCAGCGATCATAAATTTGTCTACCACCTCAACAGTCGCCGCCTCAAGCGTATCATTTCATTGAGAAAGAAGAGCCGAGGGATATACACACGCTGTTGGAATCCCAAGGTGAACAAGTAGTCATCACTGTGCTCCTGCCATTTCGCGTTTGCAATGAGTAGTCCAAAAGCAGCAGTGATAAGTAGCTAATAGCAGCTGCAGCCAGGGCTTTCACGACGTACTATCACATACACTTCGCGTTGTGCCTTTCCAATGACGTATGATACACTTCTTACAGTAGACTCTCTCAGTACTTAAACCACTGTCCCCCCAGTAAACAGCGATGGCGTGAGCCGTCATCTTCCTTCGTCAGAGGTTATGGTTCCCCACGCTACCGCGCTACTTTAACCACACCACTTCTCCCTCCTACCCACCCCCCACCGGCGCTCCGCCGTTCCACTCTCACCTCACCGGCCCCCGGCCGATCAATCACACCGGCCCCCGGCCGACCAACCCCACTATTTCCTCCCGTTCCCTCCGTGCTCAACGCCGTGCCGTCACTCAAATCGAACATTCCCGCCAAGCCGAACTCGACCGCCTACCAGCCGATCTCTATCATCAGGCACTCTTCGAAATGTCGGACAACACCCCTACCGGCGCAACACTCCCGTTTACCACCACCGACCCTTCCAAACTCTCCATCTGCCAACTCTCGTCTACAAACTATCAATACTGGTATACCAACCTCTCCCTCGTTGCAGCCCTCATCGACTGCGACACCTTCCTTGAAGAAGACCCCCCGGCCCCCCTTCCACCTATCTCGCCAAGACACACAAGATCAAGTCCAAGTATGCCTTAGCCCTCATCTACCTGAGCCTCTCTGAAGAAGTCCGCCTCCGCCTCTCTCCTACCGACCTACGCCTTTCCCCCCATCAGCTCTGCAAACGCCTTCAATCTCTTACCTCCGCCAACCCAGCGAACGCCCCTTACATACTCAGTTCTCTTGCTCGTGACACCGTCCTCTGCCCTGGCACCAGCATCGCGGAATACCTAGCGCAGCACAACACCATCCGCCAACGCATGTACGCCTCCAACTACCCGGCAATTCAACAACCCGCAACTGCTGCCCAATTTCTCCTCGATGGCCTCCGCTCTCACCCGGACTTCACCCAATTGGCTCTCACTCTCCATTCGCAACTCTCGTCTATATCTTCTATAGAGCAAATAGAGGCTGAACTGATCCACACCGAACACTTTCTGCAGCTCGGCACTGGATTCTTCAACCATCTCTCGCAGCATTCCAAGCCTGTTCATCAGCCCACTTCCGGCGTCGTGCCTCCGACGGGCCCTACTCGTCGCCCTGATCGCTCTCGCGGTGACAGCCGTGCCCAACGGCCACACGGCTGGCAAGGGAAATGGTGCTTCTACCACGCTTCCACCACCCACGACACCAGCGAATGTAGGACTGGCATGCGCGACTTACAACGACAACAGTACGGAGGCCCCGTGGATCTCCACCGACAGGTCCTATCGGCCATGCTCATTCTCAGCACCACTACCTGCCCGCCAACCCCACACAGCCTCTCCCGTCCGCCTATCCGAATCAACCGTACCCGGGTACCCTATTCGGGCCTATCCCGGCACCTGCACAAACTCCACCCGCACCGGCCACTACTTACAGACTCCCCGACCCCCAGGAGCACACCAACCACCCTCCCGAGAATCCTTCCCCCCCACCTGTAAACACTCCTAATGGCAACCCTGCCCCGACCTCCTATGTGCTTGACTCTGCTGCCTCCCCTACCCACCTCAACCACGCCCTTCCTCACATGAAACCTTTCTCTGGTTGCACCCTTACTGCCACCAGACAAGCCACTCACATCACCCACGCCGGCCCGCTATCTATCCGACCAACCCCAACCATCCCCCACCACAATCTTCACACCCCAATCCCCCCTCTACATCCCCCATGCTAATACTACACCCCACCTCCGCCACAATCTCCTCTCTCTCTCACAACTATCTACCCGATATGACACCCTCTTTCAAGGTAGCCATGCCTACAT
>NW_005178993.1:181045-242511 GCF_000350225.1 Chondrus crispus
CCAGTACTTCTCGAAGAGAAAACCCCACGCATCCGGCTCATCCACAGGCAAACGCAAACCCTCGCAAGCCCCAACATCCCTATCCGCACCACTGCACGCACCACCCGCCGCCCTACGCCTCCCGCATGTTCACGGCAAACCCACGCCCGCCGCTTCTCCCAATCTCAATATCCTCACTTCCCCTCCCCTCTCTCTCCCAGCTCCTTCCACCGACACCGACCCCATCACCTCCGCATACCATCACTACTACCTAAAGCTCGGCCACATGCACCCGACCAAGCTCCATCTCATGTCCGCAAAGAACCTCGCAGTCGGACTACCCCCTATTCTCAAGCATTCCAAGCCTACCATCACCTGCTCGGGCTGTGCTACCGGAAAGCAAGCCCACAGCAACTTCACCCGTCGCACCCGCGACCGCACCCCCGGCGTGCACATTCACAGCGACATATGCGGGCCCGTCACACCGATATCGAGGCAAAAGAACCGCTACTGCATCACGTTTCTCGACGAAGGCACCCGCAAACTGTTCATTTTCATCTTTTATTCCCGCTCCGACACCGGCCTACACACCAAGGCCATCATCAATCACATCTACCACCACACTCCCTACCGCGTTCGGCGCATTACTACGGACAACGCACAGGAATATCTCTCCAAGTCCCTGTAATCCTTCTATACCGATCACCATGTCATCTCCCTTACTTCTGTCCCGCACACCCCACAAGAGAATGGACTGGCCGAGCGCATCAACCGCACTCTCTTCGAAAATGCCCGTGCCGCTCTCTCCTCCGCCCAACT
Source organism: Chondrus crispus (assembly GCF_000350225.1). Classification (NCBI taxonomy): domain Eukaryota; phylum Rhodophyta; class Florideophyceae; order Gigartinales; family Gigartinaceae; genus Chondrus; species Chondrus crispus. The sequence goes on from NW_005178993.1 coordinate 181,844, forward strand.
CCCCAACAACTACTGGGAACACGACGTCCGTGACTTCGCAGACAAGTACAACCACACACCCACTCCGCTACCAAACAACTCCCCGAAGCGCTGTGGACCCGCTCCCTCGTAAAAATCTCCAATTTCCTTCAGTTCGGCCAATATGGCCACGTGTACAGCCCCGCTGCCAAAAAGAACCTGCAAGTTCGAGCGCTCCCTGATCGCTACCTCCAGCGCACCGATACCCACCACTACGAAATCCTAAACCCCCAGACTGGTACCACTCAACGTCGCCGAGCCGCAGACTTCCGCCCTTATCAATCTCCCACCGACCCCGTCCAAACTCACCCCCCCTCATCCACCTTCCCTCCCCACCTCTGCCCAAAAAGGCGCCTTACCAAGCCTCCTTCCCTCTCCCTACCTCCAACCTCACCATCTGCGCCGACGCAGAAACGTACTCCCTCCCCTGGCCTACCTGCCTCCTTTCCACTACAGAACCCCGCGCCGCCAAACCCACATCTACCCTAGCCACGTCACCGCGGACTCTAAAGGCCGCCCAATTTGCCCCTGACGCCCATCTTTGGGAGCAATCTTGGAAAAAGAACTGGACAGCCTGGAATCCCGGAGCGCAATTAAGTACATCCTGCGAACTGAACTCCCTGCCAACAGCAAAATTTTACCCCTCAAGATCACCCTACGTCTCAAAAGAAACGAAGATGGGAACCCTGTCATCCGTAAAACGTGATGCACCGTGCGCGGCGACAAACAAATCCCGCACGTGCATTATGATCCCGATTCAATCTCAAGCCCAGTGGCCGACCGTGACGCCATTCGCGCTGCTCTTGCTCTTGCTGCCGGTGATGACCTTATAGCTGAACACTGGGACTTAGAGTCCGCTTTCCTTCATGAACTCTTCGGCCCAGAGGAAACCATCTACGTCCACTAACCCCCACGATTCAACGGCTCCTACAAATATCAAGGCCATGTCTGAGTCATCACTGGAAACATCTACGGCACCAAGCAGGCCTGCAAAATCTTCACTGCTGGCCTTGCGAACTCTCTCTCCATTTGGAACTTCGACCGTTTAACCAGCGACAGCAGTACTTTTATACTTCGCAGTGCATGCGGGACACAATTTGTCCTCTTCGTCATTACCTTGCCAAGGAACGCCTCCGCTCGAAGTACACTGTCAAGGACCTTGGACCTGTCCGCCACATCCTCGGGTGGAAGGTTACCTGCAACCACACTTCTATTCACATCAGCCAACCGGCTTTCACCTCCGAGATCCTCTTACGCTTCAACATACGACTTTGCAACCGTTGCCCAACCCCCTACAGTTCTACTCCCCTCTCGGCCCGCAAAGCCTCCGAACTCCCCCTCCCCTCATCCGTCCCTTTCGCCGCGGCTGTGGGCTGTCTACGCTACCTCGCTGACAGTACCCGCCCAGACTTCACCTTTATAGCAGGGCTCCTTGGCCGCTACACCCACGACCCGACCGAGCGCCACTGGAAAGCCGTACAACGTGCCCTCCGCTACCTCAAGGGTACTCAAGATCAAGGCATCACCTACTCTGACGACTCCCGCGAAACACCGCTTACCGCCTTCGCCAATGCCGACTTCTCTGCCTGCCCGGGCACCCGCCGCTCGACGTCAGGATTTATTGCGCTCTGGTGCCGTGGTCCCATTGCATGGCACTCCAAGCGACAACGCTTCGTGTCCTCCTCTACGTGGGAGGCCGAATACTTCTCGGGATTTCACGCCGCGCAACAAATCCATTGCCTCCGGCGCCTCCTCAGCGATCTCACTGACACTCCCAGCCAACCCCCGCCCAACCTCTACATGGACAACAATAGTGCTATCTTGGCCGCAAAAGGCGACCACCCAACGCCGAAGTCCAAGCATATTGACGTCAAATATCATTACTTCCGAAAACAGGTATGGCGCAAACGTCTCTCGGTTAGTCACGTCCCCTCCTCGCTCAATGCTGCTGACTGCCTCACGAAGCAGCTCAAACTCACCCCCTTCAATACCCAACGCTCTCTTCTCCGGCTGCTTTCGGTACCGACACCGAATGCGGCGACTGACGTATGATACACTTCCTCCACTCGGTGCCTAAACCATCAGCATGACGCATGATACACTTCTTACAGTAGAATATCTCAGTACTTAAGCCACTGTCCCCCCAGTGAACGGCGACGGCGTGAGCCATCATCTTCCATCGTCACATCCAATCTTTAGGGAAGCGGTCTTGAGGTTAATTTTCGCTAAAGGCCATTTGAACATCGAATCAGGCGACAAAAGTAACTTTACACGAACCAACGAGTGTGCATGTAGAAGAATCAGTCTTGAGTAGGTTATTTTCCCCATCGTTGTTTCCGTGCGGAGGAATTCGTGCTTTCATAATCCATGTTCCGTCTTCGTATTTCTTGACCCCCTACAAGACACTCCTTGTAGTAATGCCGGAGCCATTGGATACTGCATCAATTGGAACGTATTGAACGGTTTTCTTGAGTACGTCCTCTTCCTTGGCGCACGTATTTTACGTGGCATAGGAGGGAAGGTTTTGGGCCTCAAACAACATGAAGTCATTTCCCACAAGTGTCTCATTATACTCATTTACAGCGGCGTTTTGATACTGTGAAGAACCGGCCCTGGGTTCAGGTGTATCTTTCTGCTATTGACACCGATTTTGTAGTGTAACAGAGGCACCATATTTCTTCGTCGCGGTTCAGCGTTTATTTTTTGCAATGCTCGTAGCTGATGTCGTGCTCAACCCTATTCTGACCAGTGATAGTACCGGGATTAAACGCCTTATCAAGCGACAAATAAACGTATGTAGCATCAAGGGCACTAGGAAGACCTGTTAAGGGGCTTGGTTTAGCTGTAACTTCAGTTGCGAAATTGGCTCCAGCCCTCACATGGAAGTTGCCCATGCCACATTCAAATGTATCATTGGAGGGGGATTAGTAACCGTTGAAGGAAGCAGACTGGGACTGCGTCGAATTGCCATCAATTTCCAATCCAACATTGCGTTCAGGTGCATCAATTACGTCTCTGAAAGACTCAGCTAGAGCGTTTCCCGTAACTGCAACGCTAAAATCTTCAAAAGCAGCCTTCATCTGAGCCCCAGTAGCACCAGAGACATTAAAGGTTTGTGGAGCATAACCATACGACAAGACAGGCTTGGGGAATGACCATTCCCCTCGATTGCGGTGAGGAAGCTTCAAAAAGAGTTGCACTAGTCTCCAGGGGATATTGCCAGTTCCGGTACAAACTTGGATCGAAATATGAGATTCAGCTTTCTCTTAGCAACTATTAAGTTATGAGAAGTCTTCAAGTCATTACGGACTACTTTCAGACAATCTGACACAAGCGGACGAGTGTAACGCTTCTTCAACGCATGTCCTGACATTAAGTCGGTTCCATAGAGATCATTTGGGATTCTTATCGATTGCTGTACAACCACACTGGTATCCAGTGACCTATCACGTGCTCAAGATGCGGGGAGAATTTATAAGAACACCTCCCGAATGATCATATGCTTGATTTCAAGAACTTCTTGTTGTGACGCCGGGAAGCAATCGGGCGAGCCGCAATTCTAACCATATCTAGGTAGCTTCGAAACATTTTGTTCTCAAAAGCCTGATCATATGAAAAAAATCAGGAAATCAATACTGAGAAACCCACAAGACCCTAAGCACAGTTGAAAGGGGAGCCCCGAGCGTGCCAATCATATGCCAAGCCAACAATATCAGTCTGTAAACATCAAAATGACGGCTTGTCGGATGGTGACAGCCGAAATAGTCACTGTTCAGATAAATCATCGCTGTTCAACCGAACAAGAAGTATTTCTGTGTGTCTTCAGTAAAAATGGAAGTGGAGAAAGACTTACGAAAAGGCCCGGGTCATTTAGAAATATACCAATCATTGGGCATGTAAACGGAACTTCTCCAAGCAACCTCCTGATATTACTCTCCTCTCATGTCTTTCATCATCCGATTTTCCTTGTCAGCTTCCTTCCTTCTGTTCGGAGGCTCATTAATGTCTGTAGTCACACAGTCGCTGGCAGCCACCGCCCTTCATCCAGTTGCAGACGTTGCGGCTCAGCGAAACAACGACATCGGTCGCCACGAAGCAGACATGCTGCAGAAATAGATCAAGATCCTGACTCCAAATCGCCAACTTCTGACAGGTTTTGCGAGTAGATAGGGTCAGCAGCATTTGTTGAGCTGACCAATTTTGATTGCACACAGTTCTTCATTATTTGCCGTGGCTTTGAGGAAATCATAATGGCACGCTACAACATTGGCCGCGGCCCAAATTCAGTGCACACTGCGATGGATGTCTTCTTCATGACTTTATGTCATGAGGTACGGCGACTATTGGTACTTTCACACTAAAATGTTTCGTCTCAAAGGTCCATCATTTGAGAAGCTCATAATGAAGTCCGTTGAAATCATCTCACTCCCGGTGTACCAAATTTATTTCGAATCGCCTGCCTGAAAGATAACGATGAATAAACTGTATGAAGACCGGCGGAAATTTCGGCACTATCCCAGGGCTATGTATGCCATAGATGTAATTTTTCAGCCAAGCATTCGCCGGAGTGAAAGTGTGGAGGAGGCCAGAACATATTTTAGCGGAAAATACAAGCAGTATGGCTACAAAGTTGACGTCTCTGATTTGCTAAATGGGCCTGCTCTTTGCTGCAGTGAGCATGAACCAGAATCAGTTTTGGACCATGTTTCAGCGCATGCCATATCTCCACACAAAGCGGCTAAGAAAACACAGGATGACAGGGACTCTGAAGACGATGGGCCCTTGCCAGATAAGTTCGAAACGATCTAGTTTGTGCTTGTAGACAAGGGTTATCAAGGGGCTTTTGACTTTTGCCGTGTCATTCATTCTTTGAAGAAGGCGATAAATGGCTTGCTGACACCTTCAGATGTAAAGATAAGTCTTATGATCCCCAGCTGCCGATTATTGTCGAAAATGTTCTGGGCGGCTGTGTGGACCATGGAAGTTTATGAGCACGAAGTGGAAATGGAATGGGTCGTCTTATGATTCAATTTTCAACCGGTGCTTGGGTATGACAAATTGTCACATCTGTTGGTCTCCGCTTTGTTAAGGCGATGTCCAACTGTACCAACAGATAAGTATCGGTGGTATAGGGTAGCGGAAAGCCAGGTAAAAAGAATTATGTGTAAGCAAAGTACTGGGAATGGAGGAGCTAGAAGATGGACATTCAGTTTCGCGTCAGCTGCCTCGCACAACAACTGCATGATAGTTACTGAGTGACCTACAAATTAGTTACAGAGATTTTGCTCAGCTGTATGGTGTAAACTGTAGTCGGAGTTGTATTTCTTACACATCTCTGCTTGTTCCCAGTTGTTCTTAGTTTTCTGTGCTATGTAGAAGCCTAGGACGGTGTCCAAGATTTGTGTATTTGCACATCTTTTCTATGTCTATTTTTCTTTTTCAAGAGACCTACTGTGATTCAAATGCGGTTATGTACTGTTTTAGCAACTTGGTTTGACATCGGTGTACTGGGGGGTTGCAGGCGAATGCTGAGGCGCTACGCTACGAACACGATAAATAAGCGCAAGTGCTCCGGGTGGCGCAGTCAACCCGTCGTTGCTGTTTTCTCTTTGCCCTCTTGCTTTTGCTTTCAATCTACTTTGCTTTCTATCATCTAGTCTACTGTGCTAGCTTATGTAGCTCTGCCTGGGTTGCTCGCCGCCCCTCTGATGCTCGCTCTCTCCATCATGGCCGTTGCTGATAACTTCTTGCACTAGTCTACGTACTAATGGCAATGGGTGCGTAGTGCTGAGTGATCGTGTAGCAACTGCTCGACACTCTGAAGTCTTCGACTTCGACTTTCTGTAGCTTTGCATTTCTCTGTCGGTTCTCCGCCCGTTCGGTATCCATGCCAGTGGCAATCAATGTCCGTGGCAGTTGACGCATGTTGTACGACGTGTAATAGGTTTCACTTGGATCTGTAACACTCCCCCCAGTCGCCTTCGTGTAGTAGCTACGAAACGGAAGGGGATTCTTGTGACAATGCGGGGTAAGCTTTACTTCCATGTCGCTGAATCTAGTTCGTAGCCGGAGTCGACATCGACGGCCAGATTACCTTCTGCAAGAGTTCGATTGAGGAGTTCGTAGGTTGATGGATTACGCTTCGTAAAAGCATCTGCGATGTTAAGGGTTCCAGGGATCCATCTCATTCTGTTGAGCTCTCCGGATTCGAAGCTATTGCAAATTCGTTGAACGGTTTGTCGAAGGCGGTAGTCGTTCCCCTCATGCAGAGTCGTTATTGTATCGTAAAGACAACGAGAGTCCACCAGGAGCTCGTTGCGGGTATCAGATTCCGTGTACATCGAGTTAAGCGCAGTCTTGAAATAGAACCAGCGATAATCGCCATCCGCGCAAGCCAGTATCTCTGCACCGTAAGCGGAGTAGCTGACCCTTCTCTGCTTGTGGCTTGACCAATCCACCGCGTGAAAGATGTCAGAGGCCTGGTCGGTGACAATTCATAGTCCGGTGATAATTACAGATTGTCCGTAGTCTTTCCCGGAGTTTTGGTTGAACGACACGTCAGAAAATGTGCAGACCAATACTGTCTTGACGTTGCATGGTCGACGAAATGTTATCCATGGCTTCAACACGCGGATCTCTTTCACCATTTCGTTGGTGGTAATCAGGTGTTCGACATTAATTTGAGATATCATCTGCTGAAGGCTAGAAGTCACGAATGACGCCTGAGGTAGTACACCACTACCAAGGTACAGTAGCGTGCATGCTAGGCTGCGATATTGTCTGACTTCTGACTCTGTAGCGCGTTCTATACTTTGCTTCCGGCGCGTGCGGGATATATTTATCGGCTTGATACGTTCGATGTATCGTAGCATGGACATTTTGACGTTGTCGACTTCGTATTGCTCAATTTAGCATCCATCGAAGTGGAATTTGTTGTCGACAACGATCTTGCCGACAATGAATCGTTTGCGCAACATGGTCACGAATTCGCTCATGTCCGATACAGAACCCCCTAATAGGAAGTCATCCGTCACCTTGGCAACAAGCAGGATGATACGACGACTGCCATTACGATTGATCAGCATTTGGCTCAATCCAACAATCCGTCCTAGTCCAGCTGTGTTCAACATGCAGTCTTCTGCAGTCTTCTGCCACTGTCGTCCAGCCTCCACGATGCCGTATGGAAGTTTGAGGAGCTTCCATAGCGTCATGCGCGGACTGCGCCATTCTCGTGGCGGTCGCACGTAGATGTCCCGCTTGATAGGTGCGCTCTGGAGGTAAGCGCCTTTGATGTCGGCAGTAGTCAGACGGAATCCAAGAAAGGTAACGTGGGAGAGTAGAAGCCTGATCGTGCTGAGTTGTGCCGTAGACAAATGCTTGCGGATTTCATTCTTCTCATCGTCTCGATTTCCGTGAGGCACAATGCGAGCTTTGAGATTTCGGGATCCATCTTCCTGCGTTTTCACCTTATACACCACATGTGAAGTGATAACGTTAGCATGTCGCAGGACAGAACGGTCACTGACGTCTGTGTATGCTTCAGCCCAGTTGGAATTGTGTTCCTTCTTGAATGCCTCTTCCAAGATCCAGGGTGGTGAGAAGGCGAGCTTGTTGGCAGATACTTGCTTCGAGCCAATCACATCATAAATTTCGGACACGATTTTGTTGCGGTCTGGCTGTAATTCGGCGCTGATATTCTGATCATGCTGCAGGACCGTTCGAGCATATGGTCCAACATCATCTTGCAGCCCCTGTCTCTGCCGTGCAGAATTGTCAGTACCGTGCGTAACTAACAGAGTTGGAAGCTGTGTTGTTGATATTTTGGGGACAGGAGTGTTGTCCGTTGCGTCTACATAGGCTCCATCTGCTTCGGATGGCAAACGCAAACTCAAACGCAAGGGGCATAGTGGTGTGTCTGTATCATCGCCGCTGTTATCTTTCGCCGTTCGTGCCTCAGGCGCAGATTGCCTGCGGATGGTGGCAATGATTATCAAGACACCAATTTTCCAATGTCTTTTGCAAAACAGAATGGCGGCCTTCTTGGTTGGGACTTCGTGTCGGCATTTGACGACGTACAACGAAGACTAGATGTTTGGGGTGACATGTTCGGTCAGCGCTTTGTACGGGACGCTGACAGCATCCTCGAGGGCACTGTGCCAGAAGTCCAGGTCACAGGCAAAGAAGATCAAGTCATCACAGAGAGTACTTTTTTCAACCAGGGCCCTTCAGCAATTCCTTGCAATGTGTCTTGCTCTGCAAGCTCAAAGCTTACATGAAAAGGGTACTCAAAGAAAGAAAAAAGCCATCCGCTGCTGTTGAAGATATGAGAAAGGTAATTATAACGCACGTGGTGGCAGCATGATACGGAAGCAATGTGGCGACGACCACTGTCTCATAGAATCAATACTTTTATTCTAAACAGCACTACGAGGGCAACAGTACAATGACATGATATCTGGTCCGCATTGAGTGGAACTCCAGAAAGAATGCATATGGTTGGGCATCTGGGAGAGGGGCGGCACGTTAGGCCCTTGTTACACAACCAGGCCATTACGGAGATGGAGAATAAACTTACAGCAGTTAAGCGCTCTATATTACAATTACAAGGTCAAACAGTACTGAGACTAGATGGCGATCATCAGCGGTTACGTTCTCGGGCGGTGCCTGAGTCGACAAACCTGACCCAAAAATTGCAATCCTCAGAAATGCTTGGGGCCTGCTAACAATGACGTGTTCTCTCCATAGACACTCGCGTTCATTAGTAGGCACTATTCAAGGCCCAGAGAAAAATCATCCACGTTTAGGAAAGACTCATCAAATGTTTGCGAGGCGCTGCGACTCTAGGCGCCATCACGCGAAAGCGCAGCGCATTCATTGTCGCCAACAGAAGCAATGATTCCATGGAAACTAAGAAGTGTTTGAATGAAGCTTTCGGTAGTACTGTATTGGGCACGTACAAGCAGAGTCGATCTTTCCACGCCCAATTTGGTGAAGGGTCCATCTCCAAACGGAATACGGGTATGAAGATGGGTACCAAGGGCTACAGTGCAGTTTATTGCACAACACTAAAGCCGTCACAAGCAACAGGAAAGTAGTTACAAGCAATTTTGCGCAGAGAAAGTTCCGCAGGACGTGCGGCGGTGATGCACCACATCAGCAAACGTTTGCTTGGTGCAAAAATGTTTAATTTGTTCCCAAAAGGTGAATACTGCCGAAATATTTGTCGGTGATGATGACGTAGAGGCAGAACACTTTCAGGAGGTGTATAGCGCTGCCGGCGTAGAATAAAGCAATTGGAGAGCGGCGTGTTGGTTGGTGTCGCCCTATTCCTGAGGTATCTGTCCATCGTTTGCGTGTCTGCCTAGGACTTGCCGGTGTTAAACACCTCACTTTGGTTCAGTCGGAAGGCCCTGGATGTTTCTCGGTCAGAGCATTTTTGTTTACTTCCGGGACTTTCCACGCGTTCTTTAAGTTTTTTGTGCCGTATCAGGCCGACATCTTTCTGATCTTTCAGAGTTATTGCGTGACAAAATCGATATAGGAGATCAATCGCATGGCCACGGGATGTCATAGAGTCAGGGGCCACCATTGAATATATTTGGGATGATGTCACTATAGCTTTGAGAATTCAAAAACGTATGTAAATGACGGGAGAACCACTACAAATGCAATTGAAGAGCTGTGGAACTGCAGTCTCGAATCTCTCAGAGACAAGCTAGTCACTGTCCGATATATCTCAGTGCTACCTCGCATACCAGGAAACAAAGAGCCAGCTTCTACACGCGGCGTGCAGCTCGTCCCTACACTTTTCTAATTGAGGCCATTTCTCATCAACAGCGCAATCGGAATCCATGTTGACGAGGAGAACAACCGAATGGACAAGGAGCGTAGGGATTCAAGCGCGATGGGACTTTGTCGCGACATGCATACGGTTTCCCTCAGTTCTTTGTTCATGAATCCATTAACGAGCACCCCGGGAATTACTGAGGGCTTTGTCAACGACATCCAAATGCTGAGAAAGCTTCCTGCGTTCTTCGATCCCTACGTGGTTTTTCAAAATTTCAGTAACTCCCTCATGAGCTTCTGTGTGAAGTAAATATGCAATGTTAGCCTCATCGGGTCTAAGTCTGTCAGTATTATTGCAGGAAGTCCAGATGGTATTGCAGCAATTCAGAATGATACCAACTGTTTAAATGTTTAGTCGGGCAAAATAAAAACTATGGCTGCCTTGCGAATTATACCAAAGTCTGAATAACCATGTGAAACGTACGGCTCAATGGTACATATGAACTTCGTTAGTTGCTCTGAGGAATCCGTGAGTGTATTACGTGATGTTTTTCTCACGAGGCAGTGGGGATTGTAATGCCTGCACCCTTGTGCAGCAGTCAGAACGGCATGCTTGTTATTGGGGATCGTTAATGGCATCCAAATCAGAGTGGGGAACAGAATTTATGCCTTCTTCGTGGAATTACATGAGTGTCTCATCTCCAAATATACGTTTACTCTCGAATCATTGCGATATTCATGCTTTTTGCGAGTGGTGGAATCAGCTCGACTGAGCCCCAAACAGTACGGCGAGATGCTTATGAATACACACGTCACGGACATGTATTCGGTACGATCCTTCTACAATTTAATTCAAGACTACAAGAGCTTGATGCGACCGCACGGGCCACTTCACCTAGCCAGAACAATCCGTATTTCTACCTTATTGTCCTGGAATCATGTGCAGGGGGTGTAGACGAGTTCAGTCCGGTTTAAAAAGTCATTATTGCTAAAGACGCATTCGAAATGGCATTGCTAGCTTGTTGGGGAAGCATTTAAGCGCTCAACTGACTAATGCGGCAGTGGTTCATCGCTTATCAGTGCCAAAATCGCAACATGCTCTTCCGGATTTAGACAACAAAACTCGAGAGTCTCTGAAAGGTTACAATACTGTTACACACAACATATCTAAGTACTTGAAATTCCCGGTCTTGGCCGCTTTCTTGGCATGGAGTCCAGATAATCTGAGCGTAAAATCCTGTGAGTGAAATTGGGAACGTACAGTTTTGGTGTGTGCAGTTACATGTGAAGAACGCGGCATTTAATTTTAAATGGGTAACAAATGAAGTTTGGAGATTGACCGGATAAAATGCCAATGACAGAGCGTATGAAAAAGATACTTCCTCTTCATTATGTTTATACTGTTATTCGTTGCTGGCCAACAGACGCTTTTTCAGGATCACGAATGCGGCGGCGACGTTTGACTTGCAGGCAACCAATTTGCATACGCCGCGGGACGAGTGGCATTCAGAAGAGCTTGTAATCGGAAGAACGATATCCTCCGAGGACCAAGCAGCATTTAAGGAAAATATAGGCCGGATATAGACGCTTGAGACCCTACAAGAGGCTACTCAACTCATACGTTAAAGCTGGGTCCGCGATCCGTTCGAGGGCTCTCTCGTGCTCATGACAAATACACCTGATGAAACGTGTTGATATGAGCTAAAATGTTTAGAAGGCTCATGCTGACTTCCCATAGCTTTCCTACTCCTAGTACCGGACCAGTTCATGCCGTTGTATAGTAAATGCAGGTTAGAGGGCTCATTATGATGGGACTGCGAAGCAAGATAGGAGCGGTACCATTGGACTGCAGCAAGTAGACCGTGAGAAATGCGCGGGAAGCGGATAAGGGAGTAGGAGGGACCATGGAAGGGGTTCAGAGACTCGAGTGAATTTGGAGAGAATTTGTGTGAGGCCTGTGAGGATTAGGATGAGACCAATGAGGCTGTCTGGCTATTTCACGCACGAAGGGTGAATCACTGAATTCACAGGGGTTTCATCCAAATTCCAAAAAGACGAAATTCCTCACACGTCTGCCATGGGGATACGAGGACCTTGTAAACATTCTGCAACTCGTTGTTTATAGTGATGAAGACTATAGGCTTCGCTGCCAGGATGAAGAATCCACACGCACACACTGACATTTTATATGTGTGACTATGGGCAGTACCACTCCAGGGCAACCCAAACTACTTGAGTACCCCTATCGCCTCACTTCCCACGCTCACTCCCACGAATGAATGAAGTTGCACAACAGTGGGACGTTTACTTTGAGTCGGAATTTCATAAGCCCTCCATTTTGCCACACTGAACGAGATACAGATATTTGTTTTGCAATTTTGGCACTGGCGACGTGCCAAGCAGACAGAATTGAATTCATGGATAGCTACCCAAATTGGCTCTGAATAGAAAGGCAAGGCTCCGCCGAACTGAAACGATTGCATATAATCTTGCAGTTTATGTGATTTCTGAAAACGCTTATGTGAAAAAGGCATGCTGTTGCAGTGATCAACTCCATTCATGTAGCTGTTAAGAGATATGCAGTAAAAATTGCAGCAAGCAGATTTTTCAGACCTCTTGATCTTCTTTTTCAGACACACAAATTGCAAAGAAATCTGGTCAAACTACAACGGTAATGCCATTTTCGGAGCGACACCGATGTTTAAATGCCATGAGCTGCCCCACCAGTGGTAAATCCGCCGAATATTCTCCCATGGATACCAACGCATGCAACAAGGTGAACATCATTTAGTACAGGGATGAATAAGTGCTGCAACTGAATTAGTGGACCCTGCACTATTTTTGATCTGAGCTTTTCGTTCAAGGACAAAATACTAAGGGCTTTTTGAATTAACGGCTGCGCATAAATTTCTGCAGCTCAGGGCACATATTATACGTTACATTTGGGGCCCTACTGAAGTAAAACCGCCACCGATTGTATTTAGATCCGGTCCAGTGGGGTGCAGACCTGGCAGCGTGCACACAGACGTTTACCATGTGTATTGTACTTTCATCCTTGTAGTATAAACACCCCCAACGACGAGGGGGTGAGTACTGACAGTTCGGAAAGACCCCGATCGGCGGGAAGATTGAAGCACGGCCCACCCACTGTACCGAGCACGGGCTCGAGGTAGCGGTGGTAGAGCGGGATCGGGGAGGACGTGCGCACGCGCGAGCGGTTCGACGCCTCGACGCCCCGGAGCTGTACTGGGTGACGATCCAGTACCGACGAACGGAGGCGGAGCCGGCTCGTGGGCGTGTAGCGTGCGTCCTCAACCCGCGCGCGGTGCTACTCTACGGTAAAACGGACGGAAGTACCTAAAAGTAAGCGGGCGGACCAAGGTAGAGGATCCTTGACAAGTCTGTGCTTGTCGTCCTCCACCGCCGGCGGTCCGCTCATATTTAATGTACATTGTAGTCTATCATAACTCTACAGTACACCCAGTTACTGCAAATAGTAACATGCACAGTAAAGGGGTGAGGTTCATTTGGACAGAGATCACACATATTAGTGTATGTTTCCCTAATAACCGTAGTTTCACTATATAACTCACAACTGTATTTAGTGACACTTACATTAATTCCGTTCGAAATAATTAGTCACACTGTCAGGGGCCCCCAAAGTAACGGTAAAATTGTGTTTCACTTTATCATGGATTTACTACTGTCAGCATATGCCTTCAAAAAACAGGTTCACCATCGAAGTGATTTCTATGTTTCACAATTATGGCTTGCAAATTGGGAAACAGCTGTTTTTCCTCCCACACCCCGTTTGTGTTACAGGCCATCCCAGTGCGGATCATCGCTTTCCTAGCATATGTCAAGCCCTCTTCGTCCCTCTGTACGGTAACTTCACGTACTGCAGCAACAGCCAGACGCAGGAAAAAGCTTTTGCCTGGATTTTTAAGCTTCCCCGACCCATCAGTCCAATCGTCGCACATGATGCGTTCCATTTTATGCTGCTCCCAACGGGTGGTCCAGGCCCTCTTAATTTTTTGGATCACGAATGAATCACATGGCTGAACGAGATATGTGGCGTTCTTGGGGAAATACCTGATTTCAGTCCTAATAGTATCAGCAGAAGCAGCCAATGGTGTCGTATAATTATGACCACTGCAATTATGGACGTACAAAATCCGTTTCCGCTCGTGTGGTAAAGGATTGATAATGCGACGTTCTGAAAGCCATTCAGGCATAACCACAGTGTCCATCCAGCCCTTTGGTCCAGTTCGATAAGCAACACCCGGTACATCATCCGGCACGCCTCTGATAGGATAGCTTCGTAAAGCATTTCTAAAAACCATAAACGGAGCCTCGATAATCGCATGTCGTCCCCCAGAAATTCGGACCACCATTGTCATCCCCTCTCCGCCCGAGACCACATCGGCTTACTTCACCTCACTCTCTCCTGAGAAACCGAGCGTCCTGCCATTATCAAGGTTGATGATAAAGTGGGTTTCGTCCGCGTCCACATCAACCTCATCGAGTTCTCCGTTCCGAAACTGGCGAGCCAAAACTCCCAAATGTAACGCCACTTCCTTTTCAATAAACAATTCCTTCGCAGGCGAAGTTTGAAGTTTCCCTGTGAGCGCACGGCTCACAATCTGAAAACGCTCGCGAAAGGACTATATCCAACGGGCTGAGATCATAGTCAGGATTGTGTTTCCCGATTTCGGATCGAAGAAGCTCGGGCAGTATGCGTCACTTTTGCTTGTCGAAATGAGGTGCAAGGCCAAAGATTTCATTGTCTTCATGTTAAACTTCACCCCTAGTTTTCGCAGTCGATCAAACTCGAGAACGAGATCTTGATGAACTGCCTGAACCCATGCCGCGCGTTTGCGACCGCGACCTGCCCTGGCTTTTGAGTAAACCCGTTTGAATCCACACTTCGTAACACGGGTAATTGACGAACTGCAACCACGGCTTATTATTTCCCCACTTTCGTTGAGATACTCAGCTTCGTTTTTCAACAACCTCGAAACCTTCAGGATGTTGGCATTTGTGGTACCACGAAACAATGCGGGAAAGTAGCGCACCGCTTTTGCAGGGAGATGTTTGTCCCCCTCCACCGAGGAAGTGAATATAATCCATTTGACAATTTTTGTGCGATCAGCTCGCGTGAGTACATGATGCAGTGGCCGCTTTCTCGCAATAACGGATTCGGTATGCGAGATAGAGGGAGTTTGAACCAATGGATGAGGTTGAGGGGCCACAGTGGTGGATGTTAGGATGCTACGACTTCGTTGCGCCTGCCGTTGAAACGCGGCCATAATTGGTGAAGCAGAAAAGGGCATGACAGGGAAAGCAGCCTTGAAGTGGTCACAATGCTGGGAAGTCACGATGGGAAAGGATCTGTTGTATGCCGACTTCTTGTAATGGCAGCGATTTCGTCGTCGCCTAACACGTTACAGTACGTGCTTCCATCACCGAACCACAGAAGCGATCCTGCGATTGACCTGCCTCAACAATTAAATCAGTAAAGTTTGGGGTTACACTAATATTGTTGAAACCGTATTTGGTGTGTGTGTCACTATTTCTATTTTGGTTTCGCAGCAATGCACACATATTAGACACACTTTCAGTATTTGACGTAGTTTCACTAATTGTTCACTTACACTATTTGCAGTAACTGGGTGTAGTGCCGGTCTACCGATTCAACGAGGTCCTTAGAGCCCTCGTTTACTGTTATCTTTTCCACCGTCGGTTTCAAGAGCACTGAGAACAACTCCCCAATACGCTTATGGACAAGCTTCACCATCACTTTAAGAGATATCTTTTTGTAGTGTAATCTCTTCTTTGGTCTCGTGTTGTTTCGTGAACAGATTGAATACATGGTACCGTCTGGGCACGTGGCCGTGAGGCAGTTTGTTGTGAAGTCAATATGTGGATTACTGTTTCTTAGCCACTTGCGCCTAACTATGACGTTGTGTCAGGTTCATTTGCCTTCCTGTGGCACTAAGTAGATCAACTCGTCAGCAGAAACGTCAAGCTTGTGCCTCCCCCTGATATAACTTCTACAGAGATGGTGGAGCGGTCTCCCAACTCCACCTCGGACTCGTCTTCGGATACGTCTACGCCACAGTAGCGAGTGGTTCGCCAATTCGCCGAGAGAAAAATATATGCGAATCCCCTGAGTCCACATTGGACACAACCTTACGATCGTTCAAGATCCCAAAAAAGCAAGACTTTTCCAGAATCACTCTGAAATACTGCTCGGTCGAGCGGTTCAGCCCGTTTTTGAATTTCCAACGCTAAACCGTTCCCTCTTCGTGCAGCAAGGGTGTGACGGTTCGCTCGAGCCTAGTTTCTCGCAATCTATGCATCCACTCGCCTTGATATAAATGAGCTTTTCTCTGGGCTTGAAGGGACCCCAACGCACCATCGGGTCTTCTTTCGGAGTCTGATTTCTCTTTTCCTTCCAGTTTTATCGTCCTTCCCGTACTTTGGCTGACCGTTCTCACTGGAGTCTCCGTTTTTTCGGTATTGTTAAATCTTATCGCGTTTCTCTTCCTCCGACCGTTTCAATGACAACGCCAAGTTCCGAGAATCCTCATAAACTGCAGTCATACCCCCATCACTAGACGGCATACCAGAAGGGTGCTTCTCAGACATTTTATGTTGGTATCTTCCGGGAAGGGTCATGAAGAAATAGGTGTATTCCTAGTTCTCCGTATTTCAGTAATTTTGACGAGCTTCTTGAATTTCATAACATGTTCATCCATTGAACTCGTCATCATTTGTTAATCTGCACGCATGGAACCAACGAAGGAAATGGATATGATAAATCAGGCTTGCGATTCTCGAAATGGGAATCTGAAATTCAGGGTTGATATCGCATACATGGCATATGCGCCAAATACAGTATTCTGCCAGCGGCCATCGTTTTTGCTTTATCGAGAGGCACCTAGCTGGAGCATTAGGAATGAAGTAGCTCTGCATTAGCGATATAAGTAGATACGTTTGCGGATAGATATCAAAAGAAAACAACGAACAAAAAGAACAGAACAACACAGTGCTTTAATTGCGCAACCAAATCCTAGTGCAACTAGTCCGGCATAGTCGAAGGCTCGAGAGGGCGTCAAGCATTGACAACCGAGCAGTGAGGAGACTGTTGAACCACGCGGCGACATACTTCGCGTTTGAATCTTAGAACCTCGCGCACGGAATCAGCCTATCCAACTCGGCACCCCTGTCTCCGGGCAACGGTGACTTGTTGCATCCGCTGCCCTTCGGTAGTCTACCTTCCTGCTGTACGCGGCCCGTTTCTGGACAAACCGGAGAGACCAACTCTTCCCGACAGTTCCCGTCGTACGCGGCACGCGCTCTCGGAAGGGTCGGCTTTTCAAGATCTGACTCGACATTGAAGTCAGAGATATATTTACTTCGGTAAATATTCTACCAACGCAGAGAACAAATTGTTACGGTTTTGACAGTTATAACTGTCCCTTGAAGCTGCAGCAACAAAACGGACAAGTATAGCTCTGCAAAACAAATCGACATGTGCGAGTCTCCTGTTGAAGAAGACGCTACAGTAGCCAACCCAAATTTGGAGTACATCCCTGTTCAAGGACAAGACCTTGGCGATCCAGCACCACCACCAGAAGGCGCTGACCAAGAGCTTGTCAAGGCTTATGAGGAAGACGTACGAAATTACAGTACGGAAATGTGGGAATGTTTAATGGCAAACAAAGCACTTCGCGAAGAAGAGCTTTGGATACACTTCACGTGTACATTTCGGAAAGCCTCGATCAAGGCCATGTCGTCAACACAGCAAGTTAAATGGGTGGGCTTCTTACGCTCGAGAGGAGTGAAAGTTCGGAAACAACGCGGTCTTTCGAGAGCAAATGCACTCACGGAGTGCTTGACAGCGGACACGTTTCCCCGTCTAGAACCTGAAATTTCGTGCACGCCAGTAAGGAATGTTGACCGGAGAGATGTGACAGAGGTTCATGAAAATGATCCTGACGAACAAAGCCGCAAGGGAAGTGCCATGAGAGACTTGAGACAACGTCAACAGTCGTATTCTACAAAAGAATTCGGCAGCGAAAAGGCACACGACATTGCTGGTATTATCACTGGCAATGAAGATGACCGCGGAGCTGAGGAGCAGTATAGATTTCGGCGTATGGGGGTTTTAGATTCGAAACCATCTACCCATTCCCCTACTGCATCCAAAGTGATACAAGATCAGAAACGCCATGATGGGACTGCGATAAGACTTCACAGTTCAGGGAGGGGTTCTGGTGCCATTATGTCGCTCATGAAAGCCTACGGCGGAAGAAAACTGTACGGAGGTCAATGGGAAGAGGATCTAGACGGATCTCTGGAAGTCTTTGAAACACTGGCCGCCACCTGCTGCCTCACCGATGACGAAAAAGCAAGAGCCATTCCAGTAATGCTACGAGATGATGCACTGTCGTACTATTCTACTACGTTCAGAAACAGTGAGGCTTCATACGGAGAGATTGTAAACTCACTGCGCAAATGGTTTACAAGTGAGGAACAACGTAACAGACTCTTGTGTATATGGCAAAAGGCTTCACTTTCGGAGGCAATGCGACGGCAGCCGATGAAGAGTGAAGTGGAAGTATTCCGTGAACTTTCTCACCGACTATCGCGAATACAGAACCAGTTGGATGTTCAGTACCACCGCGACAGCTTCCTACGAGACCAACTTGTTATGGCTGCGGATATTCCGCATCTCGAACGATCTTTGAGAGAAAGAGTACCGAAGACAGCGCACGAGGCAATGCACCGCATTGCCGCTTCCCTTTCAAATGAGCCAAGATCAGCAGGCGCAAATTGGACAGCAGTGGATAGTCAGAACGATGATACGCAAGCGCACTATGGCTTGGGAAAATCATTCGGTGGGCAAGCCCGAAAGCAATTGGGTGGCACTGTACGGCGTGGATACCATAAGAACAGACGTAGGCTGGCCAATGTCAAGGGTTGCTGGGTATGTGGCGGAGATCACATGGCAAGAGAGAAACATGCTCCCAAGGAAATCGTTGCAGCAATTGATAAGCTGAAGAACAACTCTTCGAACAAGACATACACCGTTGATGATCTTGCAGAAGTCGCAAATGCCCTATGGGCAGCCGGAGATACAGATGAAGAGCAAGACTTCATTTCTGATGAAGACGATGAGGCAAACATCTTGGAATTTCAAGATGAGATGAGAGATGAGTACAGTCTAAACAAATCCCTTGAGGAAGACATGGCAAATGCTTCTTTTCTGCACGGTAGGTCTTTTATCGCAGATTTGGAGCGAGATATGGCTTTCATGCATGCGCAACTGTCTCTAGGTGAGCAGGACACATTTAGAGGACTTATTCTGGACACTGGCGCCAATCGCTCTTCATGTATGTCTCTCTCACAGTATAAAGCATACTGTAGAGAGAACAACGTCCCTTTGTCTATTGACAGAACAGAGGGGAGAACTGTGTCAGGATTTGGAGGTTCAAAAAGGGGTTCGTTAGGGTCTGCTATTATCCCTGTACCTTTTGTTGATCTCAACGTCGTTCTTCATGTCAAGTTTCAGATATTTTCTCACAACTCTCCTTCACTACTGTGTCTTAGGGACATGAGAGAAGGGGGATTAGACATCAGCGTACAAAAACTGTCTATTTCTTACAAGCATAGAAGCCAATCAGTTTCCCTGGAGAACGACTTCATGGTACACAATTGGAAGTCGGAAGATGTCGTGAACTCCCTTTATTCCGAAAAAGAGCTCCGAAAGCTCCATAGGAATTTTGGGCATCCCTCCGTGTCTGCACTCACAAATCTCCTCAAAAGAGCAAACCCAGATCACATGGACAGAGAAGTCCAAGACGCCATCATGCGACTGACAAAAGCTTGCACAACATGTGCAACACATGCTTCACGACCGCGACGGTTCAAACTCACTGTTGGAACGAATGACTTGAAGTTCAATCATACTCTTGCAGTAGACATTATGACACTCAATGGAAAACCGTTGCTTCATGTTGTTGACGAAGCTACGCACTACACTTCGGCAGTTTTCTTAAACAGACAAAGGGCATCTGACACCTGGAAAGGATTGCTGCGATGTTGGAGCAGAGTTTACTTGGGACCGCCAGATTTTTTGCGTATGGATCAAGGTACCAACTTCATAGCAAAAGAATTCGTGGAATCGGCGACTGCAGAGGGAATTACTGTACTTCCAGCTCCCATTGAGGCCCCTTCCACTATGTCTCATGTTGAGCGCTACCACGCCCCACTAAGAGCTGCATTCAAGAAGATCCGTGATTCTCTGCCGACAAGTGAGTCCGACAGCGACTGCTTGCAAATGGCTTTGAAAGCTGTAAATGATACGATAGGGCCTGAAGGACTCTGTCCTACTCTGCTTGTTTATGGAGCCCTCCCTCGACACCCTCTGTCAGCGCCGAATACAACACAGTTAGAACGTGCAAAGTCGATGGATGATGCCATGGACAGTGTTCGAAAGGTACAGGCACAGAGGAGAGTTGCTTTCGGATTGAGACACCCTGGGAGACCCAAGGCCAAGGAGAATAGCGAGGAACTTTCCCGACTGCCCGCAGGTTCTCCTGTATACGTTTACAGGAAAACGACCGAGAAATGGGACGGACCATATCCATTTATTCATATAGATGGAGAGACAGTTGTTGTGCAACTTCCGAGAGGGCGCAAGATATTCCGATCGAATGTGGTTAAGCCTCAAAACTCGCCATCATTCCCGAAAGAAAACCTCCAAGGGAGCACAACTCAATCACCCGTCGAACTTAGCAATGAACCAGGAGCAATTGAGGAGGATGAGAACTTCTTATGTTCAGATATCTCTCTACAAGCAATGTTTGGTCCTGGAAGTTACCTGTACTGTACTCCCGACGAACCTCGAGATTTTTCAAAGTCCAGAATGACTGAGCTACAGGGATTGGAGGAACGACAAACATTCGAAGTGGTGAAGCTTTCGTCTGTGCCAAAGGGAACAAGAATCTACGGATCAAGATGGGTGGATACACTCAAGACCTTGGAAGATGGAAGCATTGCAGAAAAGTCACGGGTAGTCGCGCAGAACTATAAGGACAAGGGGGCTAGCTCTATTGCCACAAAGTCACCAACAATAAGTCGCATGGGACAGAGAGTTGCGATGGCCACGGCGGCTATATTCAGAGAGCACCAATCTTACATTAGAGATATTTCTCAGGCTTACTTGCAATCAGAGTCACCTCTGGAACGAAAAATATTTCTTCGTCCACCAAAAGAAATGAATCTCGGTGCGGATGTCGTGCTTTGTGTTCTTAAGCCACTTTATGGAGTCCCAGAGAGCGGATTGCACTGGTTTGTGACATACTGGACGCATCACAGAGAACGGCTTTCTATGAAAAGCACCACGGGTGACCCTTGCCTTCTATATCGCCCAGGAGACATGCATGCTGAGGGTGTAACTGCTCTACAGGTCGACGACTCGTTTGGACATGGGACAGTTGAATTTTTGAAGGACGAAGAACGCGAATCTAAGCGTTTTAAATGCAAGCCGCGAAAGATTCTAAAGACTGGAGAGACGACATCATTTAATGGTTGTCAAATCACTGTTGAAAGAAACCGAGTTCATTTGCTGCGACAGATAGACAAACTTGGAAAGATATCCAGGCCTAGAAACCAGGACGAGCTTGTGAGCGTGCGTGCATTACTACAGTATATCGGATGCTGTACTAGACCTGACCTTTGTGCACCCGTACAACTCTTAGCAAGTGAAGTGAACAATCCGGAGGCCAGCACATATTCGAAAATGGAAAGCATTGTGGAACGTTGCCACAACACCAAAGACATGGGCCTAACATTCATACCGTTAGAAAGAAGTTCGCTTCGTTTAGCATTGTTCACGGACGCCTCTTTCGCTAACGCCGATAGATACAAATCGCAAATTGGCTGTGTCGTTCTCCTAGTCGACTCCAACAACAATGCGAATATCATACACTACGGTAGCTCCAGATGCAAACGTGTGACCAGATCAGTAATGGCTGCGGAACTTCATGCCCTTGTGTATGGTTTTGACCAGGCCTTTGTGGTGAGAGCAGTATTAGAGGAACTGCTAGGGCAATCAATACAGATTGATGGATACATTGACTCCAGAACCGTATTTAATGTGGTAGCCAAGAGCAGCGCAACATTGGAGAAACGCCTACAGATCGATGCGCACGCACTAAGAGAAAGCCATGAGAAAGGAGAGTGGAGATATCTGGCATGGATACCAGGTAAGGAAAACATCGCTGACGGACTCACAAAGGAGCTGGCAAATGAAAACCATGCTCTGCTACAGGTCATGCGCACCAACAAGCTTCACTTGAATCCCAACGGATGGGTGGACAACGCGAAAGGAAAACCTACAGAGATACAATGCGCGACAACAAAACAGAAAACCTCTGAGTGTTAATCTGCACGCATGGAACCAACGAAGGAAATGGATATGATAAATCAGGCTTGCGATTCTCGAAATGGGAATCTGAAATTCAGGGTTGATATCGCATACATGGCATATGCGCCAAATACAGTATTCTGCCAGCGGCCATCGTTTTTGCTTTATCGAGAGGCACCTAGCTGGAGCATTAGGAATGAAGTAGCTCTGCATTAGCGATATAAGTAGATACGTTTGCGGATAGATATCAAAAGAAAACAACGAACAAAAAGAACAGAACAACACAGTGCTTTAATTGCGCAACCAAATCCTAGTGCAACTAGTCCGGCATAGTCGAAGGCTCGAGAGGGCGTCAAAAATTGACAACCGAGCAGTGAGGAGACTGTTGAACCACGCGGCGACATACTTCGCGTTTGAATCTTAGAACCTCGCGCACGGAATCAGCCCATCCAACTCGACACCCCTGTCTCCGGGCAACGGTGACTTGTTGCATCCGCTGCCCTTCGGTAGTCTACCTTCCTGCTGTACGCGGCCCGTTTGTGGACAAACCGGAGAGACCAACTCTTCCCGACAGTTCCCGTCGTACGCGGCACGCGCTCTCGGAAGGGTCGGCTTTTCAAGATCTGACTCGACATTGAAGTCAGAGATATATTTACTTCGGTAAATATTCTACGAACGCAGAGAACAAATTGTTACGGTTTTGACATCATTATTTCCGTGAGGCAGAGCTTAGCGCGTGCTCGCTCATCCTGTGGAACAAATTCTTCGATCATAGCCACTTGAAGCGCAATCACGTCTTCGGGCTTCCCTCTCCGACTTTCCAAGCGCATGTGCCATGCTGCTGCTGAATCTGTAAAGCAACACTCGGCTAAGGCCAAAAGTCAATCCTCTCCGATGGCCGAGAAAACGCCCGCCTTTTTGACATCGTAAATGAATCTTTTTACCTTCGCTGACCTGCGACCTTCCCCCGTTCCAGAAAAGAATGGAATAGACGGTTCTCTTACAGATGAGGCATCAGTCTGTGTGGTTGGCTGCTGCTGCCCTAGGGGTATATGAGTCGTCTGGAGCAGCATCACTGTCTGACACCGAGACTCAAGTAAATCCTGCTATTCCTGAAGTTTGGCCTCAAGATCCTCCAGACGAGCCAGTAACGCTTTTTGTGCTATTCTTCTACTCCTGGGCATAAAAGATTACCCCGAATTGTACTCTTAGATGCTACCAAATATAAGAGATGTGCTACACCAGCTCAACTTTACAAATTTAAATTGCTAAACAAGCAATTATTCCTCTTGCTCAATGGTTCCTCCCTTCCTTCTATACAAACTTGCCATGGCTGTCTGAGTACCTACGAATAAAACTAGGGAGTGGTCGCATATGAAACTGCCTGTCGCCACGCGTCCGCCAACTATGAATATTTGTACGGTTTGAATCTGTATGCGTCGGAGTTATGCCGTGAGAAAGTGAGTCGAGTAATCACTCTCTTACACATAACTTAAATGCTCGTAATGAAATAAGGTCAATAATCCTAAGATGGCTCACAAAAAGTAATTGTATCATTCTCACACAACATGGACACAGTTTTGCAATGCAAACCCATACCAAAGAACATAGTCCAGGTGTGATCGCATAATTGTTAATTCCATGAGGTCGAATTCATTAGCATTTATGCATATACACAATCGGCCCTATAAATTATCTATATGGAGTCGGGTAATGCAGGGCTGATAATAGAGACATGACACGGGCGTCAAAGGCAGTATCGCTTGACCAGCCATTGATGTTATTTTCTGGAGAAACCCCTTGGCTGAATCGTTAGGAATGGAGTACCTGTGCAGTAGCGATGTAAGTAGATAAGGTTGCAAACAGATATCAAAAAGAACTAATACACGAACAATCCAGCGACTTGAGCCGACAAACATAAAATCTGGCGTTACTAGTCACACTAGATATTATGTGCAGGGCGTAAATTAATGGAACCGAGCAGTGAGGAGACTGCTGAACTACGGGGCGACGTCGTTTGCGTCTGCATGGTTACTTGCGCACAGAATCAGCATATCCGACTCCACACTCCTGTGCTCGGGCAACGGTGACTTGTTGCGACCGCTGCCTTCGCTAGACTACTTCCCTGTAGTACGGGGCCAGTATGTAGATAAATGGGGGAGACAATTCTACCCGATAAATCCCGTCGCACGCGGCACGCGCTTTCGGGATGATCCGGTTTCAACAACTTTTGTTCGCACTGAAGTCAGACATAAATTTATTTGGATCAACACTCTATGAATGCAGAGAAACATATTGTCACGGTTTTAACAGTCCGAGACCATTTAGACTGTGTCGTTACCGTAGATGTGCGTTATCCGCCACATGTACGATATACCGCGTACCGCACAGGAGCGTTATTGCTTTTAACACTTCCTTCACCCTGAGTCAGACTTGGCTCGATTTCATTCGAACAGATCGGGCTGTACCTCCATTCTAGGGACACTCTTGCCCAGGGCGCGTCATATTGCTACTGGCAAGGTGGCGTTGCCTAATATCCGTCAATTTCACTCTCTCGTTTTTCTTTCTCTTCTAATTTACGGTAGATCGTCTAAAGTTCTCCACTCTGCGACTTACGGGATCTCTGGTAGACGGGTGGCGAGCTCTGGTCTTTTAAGATTAGTGTTCACACTCTATCTAAAGTAGGAGTCGCGTGGGATACATGGGGCCTTAGACCACCACGTTCGAGAGCACTACGCGTGTAGGCGCCAGCACCTGTTGAAGTAGCGTGTGCATATTTGTTTGATACGCAATTCTAGAGCTGTAATGATACTGCAGTGTATGTATAGAAGCAGCCTAAACTAATTATGAGTTTGCGTTGTAGTCGACATCCATACTGCTGAGCTGGAGGATATGCATCTGTATCATGCGAGTTGCAGACCGACTTGGGGTCCAGTTATTCTGGAACTATTTTAGACTTCAAGTCACCACAGTACACCCTTAGCGCTTTCGGTGGTTATCTCTAGTAACAGTTCGGGAAGAGTTGAGGTGTATCAATGTAGCCTCAACAGAGGTTACACCAACTTTTTGGTACAAAATCTGCATTTACATTTTTCTTACATCCGTAAGAAGGATACGGAAATCGGTCCGGTCTAGTTCTTACCTTGGAAGTGCGGCGCCGCGCAGTACATCTGCAGCTAAAGTACGTTGATTCTGGTGTGTTAACACAGTTGCGCCAGTCATGACATCCCTCTTTTCCTTTGCGATAAGACTTGCGTTCTCTATTCAGGCGCCAAAGTTCCTACCATTTTTAATGAGTTTAAAACCAAACTGAACGAACTAATGACTCGTAGATCAAAACACCAAGAGGACAATCTCTGTGCGATCGTTCGCTAAAAGCATGTCCTTCGCTGGAATCTCTGGCTGGAAATGCGTGTGGTGCTCGTGCGGTCGATGCACTGCTGGCAAACACTCAAACAGAAACGTTGAAGTTTTGCAGGAGGGCAGTACTGGTAAATACAGTATGTTCCTCTCATATCTGCTTATGAAAAGGGCTGACAAAGAATATCTCGTAGTTTGATTAGATTGTAGCAGAATTGAAATTCCTCTCAAAGAAAAATGGGGTAGGTTTACTTGTTTGGAAAGACCCGGAGGCAGGCTCGATCGAGTCTTGACATGGAGCATTGTCCACATCTCTACGGTACCAAGGTTCATGACAGACTGCTCGATTCGAAAATACGAAGACGAGTTTGGTTCAACGAAAGAAAAGATAATGTCTACGGGGCCCCTCAACGACCTCCATCGTGCAATATGATGGAAGTATGTTATAGAAATTTCCAAATTTGAGTTGTTGAGTGAGACAGAATATTGTTTATTTGGTGGCAGATAGTTTAGTGATCTTTAAGAGAAGTCCAACAAAGTCTTCCGAGATTGGTTTAAGTTTAAAAAGCTACATTTCGTCTTCTGCATTCTCGCATGTGCTTAGAGTCAGTTGCCTCACTTGAACTGAGGAGGAGTATACTGTCTTTCCGACCAAGCGTTATCATAACATAAAACTCTGCTAATTCTCTTTCTTTCCAACTTGATGTCCACCCTTACTATTTTTCTTTGGTCGGTTCACTTATCTTAATTATTTTTCTGAGGTAAAAACCAAATAGAAAGAACGCTATGCAAGGTCTTTAAGCTACCGTTATAAATTTAGCTCAAAGAAAATGCTTACGGTAAGCCGACTTTTCTTTTGAACACAGTTATGTGCATCAACGAGTTGGTTTTCGCTAAAATCGATGAATAAGTGCTTTGTCTGTGATGATGGAATTTTATTTGCAAAAAACAGAAGTGAACTGTCTGTTGCGTTGCCTAGAAAACATAAAACAACTTCCGTCCTCGTATGAAGACTAAGGGTCCGATATACAATAGTTGCGTACATGTCTATGCCAGCTTACGTGGAATCCACATGAAGAAAGACTGAACGCTATCTGCATGTGCCACCCATGCAAAGTCGACATACAGTACCACAAGCACGTTCCAATATTTGTTTTCTACAAAAAGGTACACTTGGACACTACACACGGATAGATGAATGATTAAGGAATTTTAGTAAATGAGGAGAGTTTGTTGGATATCGCTACTACATATACTGAGCACATCCATCTCCACCTGTCTCCTGGCCAGGGGGCACTCGCTTTTATCACAGAGTTAATGAAGCAAGGATGACCGTGTGGAGGCTGCGGAAGTTTGAGGATGGGGGAACCTACAGACAGATCCGCTCGTATCCAATAGCAGGATGGCGGTGATCGAATTTTCATCCAGAGAAGCCGATGCCATCTACAGTATAAAGTTTAGGCATTCTACCCTTGGTAGAGTATCGATTGTCATGAAAGGACCACCGAAGTGCATACGAAGGGTATTTCATGCGACGCTTACTTTGGACAACCTGTTGCTGCGCACGTGTGATTATTGCATACACCGAACACAAATGAAAATCCGGATAGCGACTGATCACATTACACGGATCAAGACTCGTGGATCCTTCGAAAAGCAGGGCCCGAATAATTTGCTTGATTCGTCCATCGACAGTGAGTGGAGTGGCTCAAATATAAATGAAAAAGACAGAAGGCGGCTGCCTGTCAAGGAGAGAACAAGAAATAGATTTAAAGCGATGCAGGGGAAGAAGTTTGTCCTCTTGCCGAAGAGATCCACATCTTCAAGCTTGGCGCATCTCTGCAAGCCTGGCAAACTATTCCGTAGATTTCTGGACAATCATCATGAATTCTGCGGTGTTTCTCGTGCTCGCTCTGATGCTTCTAGGGCATGCTGCTGCCGAAGTGCCGGTGCATTTGTCCAAAAACTGCCCAAATGTGTGTGACTCAGATGTTGGGGCTGTGTTTCGGGAGTGCGCACGTCTCCACAACCTTGGTTGCAGTCTTCGTCAATGCACTAAAGGATTGTATTCATGCAGTAAAGAGAAAAAGGAAAATGATTTAGAAGGTGGACACATGCTTGCACTTACAACTACACGCATTGAGGGCTCGTTCTCTTTTAATATTGAATTGACAGCACAACCACTGCCCCTTGACGTTTACTTCCTATTCGATGGGACATATGGTTCATCTAGGGCTTATCGTGCTCTCAGGAGCGGATTTTCCGCTCTTGTCAAGTTCTTCAAGCAATCTGGATTGCTTCAGGACCCTCATTTTGGCGTCGGTGCATTCGGGGATGAAACCGACGACTATTTTGAAGAAGGTTTCGAGAACTTGCAATCCATTACTGGAAACTCTGACTTAGCCAATAAGGCAATCAACGAGTATGTCACAAGGCCCGGGTTTGATCTCCCTGAATCAAACTTGGTGGGCTTGTTCAGAGTTGCTACGGATGAAGGCATCAGATGGAGGGAAAATTCTCGTAAAATTATCATTTACAATGGAGATGCTCCTGGTCATGAGCCAACATGTGGACGGGATGGAGTAATCACAAGGGAAAGAGTTATCAATGCTCTTTTGGAAAAAAATATTACTGTCGTTGGCCTCGGGGATTCATTTAGTCGTCCTGGTGAGGGCTTCTTCGGTCCAGGATATTCATCACGCACCTGCGGTAGAGTAGTAGCAGACCGCCCTGAGCAAACAAGACAAATTGTTGATGCAACCGGAGGTGTGTTGTTTGCCACTGGCAGTGATGAACTCACTGAATCTATCCAAGACGCAATCGAAACTCTTCCGACAAAAATATGGGGAACGACTTTTTCATTAGAGACGGTAGGATGTGGCGAAGCTTTCACGATAACCTCTGACCCGAGTTTTCCTATAACGCTGGAAGTCGGGGAGCGTCAACGCGTAACCCAAACAGTTTCCTCAATTCCCGACTTCTGTAGAGGAGATGAGCCAAGCATTCTGGGAAACTGTCAGTTGACGTTCACTACAAGACCATACAGGTTCCCACCACAATCATTTTCCACAAACGTATCCACCAATTGTTCAATTTAGACAGCATGGCATTAAGCTACCAAGGGTACTGTATTGTATCGTAGTTCTGAATCTTCATAATTGTTGCTTTCATCCTTACGAATCCTTCTGCAGTCCTACGCTCCAAAGGTTAGTTGCTTTTAGGGTGACGTAATTCTTGAAGGGGAATCCACGCGAAAGTGACCCATTTGGTTTGGCTAAATTCTGTGCGTAGAAGTGGTATCTATGGCGAAATCACTTTATACCAATAAACACGTGCTTCACAATGGCAACAATGCTGTGTTCTTTCGAAATGCAGCGCATCGCACAGTTCTTGTACACTGGAAAGCGATACGGCTCTTTTGAGCAAGGCGCCAGGCATTACAGTTCGGCGATTTATGAAGAGTCACGAATGTGCGCCAAAGTTCGTCTGTCGTAACAAGTTAGTTTTCGAGTATGTACAGACGCTCTTGATGGAGGCGAGTAACATGGTGCTGTAAATAAAATAATAAGAGAATGAATGAAATAATTAAGAGGAATGATGGCGAAAGAGGCAACGCTGCATACCATTTTGGCATCTATCTAGCCATTGTTGGCGAAACTCGCCATACTGTACATGGAATACATACCCAAGTGTAGAGTAAATATATAAAAATAGAGAGCGAGGCATGCCCCTCCGTGGGCCTGCAACAGAGACATACCCCTCTTTGTCTTCCAGGGTTGATTTGTTTTCATCACAGCCCTATAATTCACATATCGTCTACTATCACAAATCCTGTATTATTACGTGTTGCAGTCATGACATCTAAAAACGAAATTCTTGGGAGGTTCAAAGCATGATAGCAGACGAAGTACTCGCATAGAACAAGGGATATCTGGGATGGCGAATAGCGGTTATGCTGCGGAAATAGAACGTATGGTAGAGAACCGCGTGGTAGCTACTGTACCATTGTCTACGATAGAGGGTTTGCCTGCAAAGCAGCTATTTCATATATCAATGATTCAGACTATTTTTCGCAACTTGGAAGAAGCAACGAACATCGTCTGTGACCTGATCGTGCCCAGTGCAAGGAAAGAGACAACTCTACCCTGCAGAACAAAGAAGAACTCTCCTTCTCTTTAAGCTGTACAGTGAAGAGAAACTATCTTTCTCGAGCGCCTTGCCCTGAAGCATGCATTGTTTTTTATACCCCGCACCGTTCCGTAACGACGTATCAAACGCCCGTACAAACGTTCGGCCTGGTAAATCCGGTTTCGAAAAAAGGTCTTCGCTCTTCTCGGGATTCTGGATTAAACGTTTGAGCTGGTGTCGAGATGAAGCTTGAATGGCCGTTTTCTAATGTTGAAAAGGAAAACGGAGAAACCTTTAATTTAATGAAGAGGGGAGGAGAAAGCCTAGGTCCGAAGCATTTACTAGCCACCCAAATATTTGCCAATGATTTCATGACATTTAAATTTCACCTCTGCCTAATCATTTTCTCTTCCCCATTGTGCATAAGAGGACAACAACGACTCTGCCACACACTCTCCCGACCCCACTCGGTTTCACCTTTCATGGCTTAAGTTATACGAGTGCCCTTTTTCTCCAACCGACATCTGCCTACCGTTTGCTGCCTATCCCATATCTCAACCCGGTGTTCTCGTTCCTCACATTGGCATCAACTCAACATGTCATTCTGCGACTTATGCTATGTAGCATACGCAAAGGCAAAGCCCTGCGGACATGCAGTTTGCGTTGCTTGTAAGCGAGATGGATATTGCCAGGCTTGTGTCGTGGACAGGCTTTGGAGAAAAAAATATCGCCTCAAGCGACCGCGGGCTTGGCCTGTGAATGAACTAGGGGGGTTATCGAAGAAGAGAAGTAGCTGTGATGCATGGAGCTTGAACGAGGAAGGGAGTAGTTATAGCTTGAAGAGTCTTCCTATAGAAAAAGAGACGCAGAAAGTCAAGCGGAGGGAGTCTTGCTCGTGGCTCGGGGATGGAATTGGGGATTCGCCACACGCACGGGAGGGAGACAGTGGTACGGACGGCAGCCGGAGCACAATGTCAGGGCTTTCTTCCAGACGGTCCGCGGAACATGCCGTCGCCTCCGGTGTGCGAGAGTCAAAGCCACTTGGCGTTAACGTCGTTTCCGGTCCTCATCCCCCGGAACGCATAGCGGGCGAAAAAAGTGTCATGGATATGTCGGGCAGCAAGATGGAAGAGGACGTGTATGACCCGTTGTTGTATATTCCACCGAAACACGAGACTGACGAGGAGAAGGGCATATTTTGACGCTCTTGAGTACCATAGATTTTTAGAGGCAGAAAGTGTAAAACAGTTGTTCGTGAGAGCAGCAATGGATTTTTTTTTTTGTTCAGAGGTTGAAGGGCGAAGGCGTAGAGAATGCGCGCTTGAGTCCTATTCGAAAGGCTGGTGAGTATGGGCATAGAGCCGGTAAACGTGCTTTCGTGAGGAAACAGCCTGGACTGAGCTTCAACTCCTCGCTGCCTATGTATGTACCACCACAGTAGCATGCGGTGTTATTTGCTTGCCCACTACAGGGTGTCAGCCACAACGTAGGGGCATTTTGGCTACATGAGGAGCGAGAAATGAATAAAGTTGCGAGATGCCGTCCGCTTATGCAGTACATCGTAGACGAATTAAATCGTAGATACAGGAAGCTGAAAAATCACCGCATGAGAAATATTTGTTTTGACAAGAGCAAAGTGATTTACTCCCAGATACAGTCCGTCAGATCTATCAACACTGTTGGATCCGTTCAGCCGATCAGCTTCGCGCCTCCGACGCTTCGAGAAGACCGCATGCTGGGAACTGGAAAGAGAAGTCGCAACCGGAGAAGCGAGGCGACCTTACTGGCCAGGGAGGCCTGGCCTATTTTCTGGAAGCAGTATACAGTAATATCATGCCACGCCTTCATCCCCAGAGATATACTCAAAGCGCCCTTTCCATCGCCGACTTTCAGAACAACACACCCATCCACAGGATCACGACGTACTGTACAACGCACTCGATTGTCCTGTCGTGCCTACATTAAGACGATTCCACTACCACACAAGTCCCATCGAACATGCAATACGGCGGTAGAGCCCGTCGTTTGCTCGGAGCCAACTGCTCGTCTCGCTGCTTCTCACCCCGGTAAAGCGATGCTACTGTGATTTGCAGTGCAGGGTGCGATCCTCTTCCCAGGATGTTTGTTGTTTTAGACTTTCGCCAGTTGGAAAGTGC
The DNA here is from genome assembly GCF_000350225.1 of Chondrus crispus. Classification (NCBI taxonomy): domain Eukaryota; phylum Rhodophyta; class Florideophyceae; order Gigartinales; family Gigartinaceae; genus Chondrus; species Chondrus crispus. The sequence goes on from NW_005178993.1 coordinate 213,731, forward strand.
AGAATTCTCAACTGCCAATTGGGCGGTGGCCATTTTATGTAGCCACATCAACTGCTTTGAGAAATTGAACCGGTAAAAGGGAGCAGTGGGGGGATCATTATGAGCAACGTACGAAGGAGGCCAGCTGCACGCCATGCGAATAAAACAGAGAAACGGAAGAACGAAGGCCGGCGAATCGTTTGACTTGTGTATTTGAAATAGTTGAGTGAAATTTTGTGGATGAGCGTCGGAAGCAGTTGATTCCTGTGGGTCATAAACCCGGGGTTCACCTCGAAAAGGAAATGCCATTTTCGAGATGAACCCCAGGTTTGAAGAGCTTTTGGCTGTCAGACCAGCCGTTTGACTATCTGGGCCCCTCTCAAACAACAGAAAAGAGAAACACTAACTACAGTGCCGTACTGTACAGTACGTGTGTGTCTGGAGTCCAGACTCTGGACAAACGCCCAATTATCCTGTCTTCGTTCCCCAGTGGCGAAAGTTTCCTTGCGGACGGAATGGATCACTATTGTTGCAAGCCCAACGCTGTACAGCAGCACACTTCACTTACTGATAAGTTCTCTGTTTGCCGATGAGTCGAACTGGTGTACTGTATCGCTGCCGGCAGCTCATTACAGTATGCAGCGCTGTCATGGCTGACGTAAAGGGGGGTGGGTGGCCCTAAGTTTTGAAAAGCGTCCAAACTCCTTGAAAAAAAATCAACATTTTTAATCAAATGATTCCTTTCTAGCCTCCGTCAGGACCACCACACTGTGGAAGGCCACACGAGATGGTCTCCAATAGCCCCAGATATGACAGAAAAGTAAAAAAATAAATCTGTTCAATAGAGAGTTCACGTACCTGGATTTCGCAAATTGTAATTAAGCTTTTCAGAAATAGAACATGACAAGTCTTACACGTTGCGGATATACTGTTGCTGCATGTGACTACTGATTGTCAAATGTTATCAAATAGTGAAATCGTTACTGCAACTCATCACCCCCACCGAAGGCACACGTCGATCTGAATTGGAGCACTCCGCAACGCCTACTACATCACGTCCAGACTATACGACAAAAACAAAGAACACGACCTCACATCACTCCTCTCATCACACTCCTGTTCCTTTTACTCTCCTTTCCATATGGCGCAAGTTAACCCGCCTTCGCCCATCCCCACTGACAACTCTAACACCTCCCCGTCTCTCAATTCTCCACCCAAAGTGCGAAACTAGCACCATTCCGCGAAGGTCAACCTCGATTCTAACGTTCAAGCAGGACGTCGACCCACTTTTAAGGCTAACAATTCCCTCATACTCGTTAACAGGATTACCACTGTACATGCTCATATTGACAAATATGTGGAAGGGCAGATAATCTTTGCCCAAGCCACGGAACGCGCGTAAATAAGAATCCGAATCTGTCTCCAAAGGTAGCTTGTAAGCATCTCCAGGCTAGATTCAAGAAGTTCATTAACTCCTCTCGTCGCAAGCACAACTCGGATAGGCGAATTTCAGGTATCGCTGAAGTCCTATGCGAGTTACATGAGCTTTTGGGAGCAATTTTAGAGTCTCAGAAGCACTTAAAGAAGAACGTAGATGAGGGCAGAATAGCACGGGAGGATAAAAAGGGAAAGGAACAAGTTGGCCACGCTCTCGCCCTGAAAGCTTTTGCTCGAAGGGACACGGCGCACTCTAATCACGCATTTCGTGACGACAACGCTAAAAGTCAATATATGTGCTCTGACAGAATCAAGGAAAGATGTAAGCGCAGAATAAGGGACTCAGAAAGTATCTGTGGTCTGCTTGGCCTTCAAGAGTCGTTGAAAGAGTTCTCTATGGCGTTCATACAGTAGCTGTGCAGTGTGAAGGCCTGTCCTTGGACCGCGAAAGAATAGAATTAGAACGCTTAGAGCGCGTGTAAGAGCACGAGATGAGACTTGAAAGGCACGCTGCCAACGATGAGCTTGCTTTACAGAAGCTTCGTCTTATGATAAGAAATTCGAGGGAAAATAGGGCGTACAAGTTCGGGTCCCCAAATTTTGAACAGATCAACAGTCACCTTTGGAATATAATCTTAAAAATACTCGATTATGGCCGTCTCAGGTGCAATAGAAAGGTTAGAGTGGAGGGAATCTGTTTACAGATTCCTTCTCATCTCAATCAAAACAGGTGCGACAGGGTCCGTCCATTGGTTCCTCATTCCATGCCATCCAAATTGGTCTCCAATAGAACCCAAAACTTGAACACAAAATTTATTGGCTGATGCAAATAAAGCATCCAAAAATATTCCCAAATTAACTGTCTGAGATTGAATCTCGGGTGCTTTGCCAACTTGGCAGAGCGTTCCTTCATCGTAGCAGTTCGCTCCTTGGCAATTTGACGACGAACCGCTAACGGCTTTGGAGCTCTATCGCAGACACCATAACGCTTAATTCTAAACGCCAATGCTTTTGCATCATGTCGCAAACGCTCCGCACGCACACGATCGCTAGTTTCAGCTTCTTTCCGAGCAGACTCTGCTAGTTTCCTTTCTTTTGCGGCCAGCCTTAGCGTATCGTTCTTGTGCTTTTGGTTCGCCAATACCATGGCCTGAAGGCTCGTTAACAGGAGGCCACTAGTTGTGTCTACAAAACCAGACTTGGTGACAACAGGTTAGATGCCCATAATTTCTCTCCTCCTCGCTCGACGCCCCTCCATCAGTTCTTCCAATTGGCAAACCGATAAAATTTTGTACGTGTTGATTGTAGATGCAGGTCGGGGAGTGTTCAGCAAAGCTTTGTAGTTGAGCGGCCAAATTCCAGACTTCTCAAATCCAGAGAGCACATTCTTCGTAGTGAATGCTAATCCGTATGCCTCTCTCATTACCTTCAAGTAATCAAAAACATCATAAACGTTGGTAGAAAAGGGAGTGGCGAGCTCCTCAATGCAGTTTCGTAAATGTTCTTTAAATGGACCAAATACGCTGACGTCGAGCGGCTGGGTGCTCCCACTGGTATGCGCGGGGAGGGCATACACAATGATACTATGAGTTTCAAGCAATTTTAGAATTGGGTAGGCCATGTGGCAGCGATACCCGTCAAGAATGAGCAAAACTTTTCTACCGTTATCCGTCAGTCCCTTCATGTCTTCGGCAAAGACAGCAGCCCAGTTGTAGAAATTGTGTGAGTAGACACTTGCCACTTCTTGTCTTGTTGTAATCAAGCTGTCACGGGGAAGGCAGTCGGCTACAGTGTCCATAACCCTGATACCGTTTTTGATAACAAACCGAAACTTAAGTTGTGTGCCCCGGATTACGAATAAAGGTCTCCCGACATGAGCGTCTGCAAGAACAACTGGCATCATTGTGATGCGCTTGACGTTAGAAAATTTAGGTGCCTGCTGTTGCGCGTAGCTTCCACGAAGGCAGTAGCTCTTAGTTCGAGGCGACTTAGTACAGTCGTTATCAAGAGTGGTTCCAGTTTCGTCGAGGTTGGCTATTCGCGGCGCGTCAATGTTGTGCTCTTGGATAATTACCTCTAATCGAGCAAAATGTTTGGTAAGATTGTCAGCATTCGTCGCACGCCACCTTGCCTGTTCCTGTAGGGAGGCCCTTCCGAACTTGATTCGGCTTGCATGTCGTTGGGCAAAAGCTTTTAAATATTTTTGCCCAGGTTTACCATCTTTGAATGGTTAACGTCTCTGTCGTTCTAAAGGCATAGAAGTCACGAGATCCTGGATGGCGAGGGCAACATCATTACGTCGAAGATTAAATCCACGGTGAGCATAGCGAGCAATGAGTTCGACTACAGTGTTTTCCTCCGCTGCCGACAAAAATTTGAGCCTTGCTTGAGGTTGGGATTTTTTTTGCAGTCGGTATTGGAATGTTGAGAGAGGCAATCTTGCAATTATGGCGGCCTCACGTCGAGTCGCCTGTCTGTTCTCTACAGCCTCAACGGCTTTGAGAAATAGACGTTCAGGTTTGGAAGTCTTGCGAGACTTCATGCCTCGACACTACAGTGCACTGAGGAGACAGATTGGTGCGGTTTGAAGTTGAGTTGGGCTGTTCCCAGCATTGGAACACACCTGTTGAAGGATGTATTCCATGAAAACGGAGGGCGGCAGACTTGATTCTGAGATTTGTATTTATATTTAGCTGACAGTTTCATCGCTGAATTGAATGTTGTTGCAACCGAGAGCTATCCGCACTTGAAATGGTACTTTAGTCGATAAAAATTACAAATTTTTGCTTTGTTCAACTTTTGGGAACGTGTTCAACTTTTGGGGTATGGAACTTGTAGGGCCGCTCAGAAAATTTTAATTCTTACGTGCTTTGAGACTGAAAGGAAGCACTACAGGCCTCTTCCGGTGTTAAATGTCGCTTTGTGGCCCAGCGGGGCTGGCTTCCCTCCAGGCTGTGGACGATGTCCGCATCTCGATCTCTGGCAAGCTCGGATCGTCGGCGTTTTGGGGGCGGGCTTTGATCTTCGCCTTAACGGCCCGCAGGGTGGGGCACATCCTTGGTGAGATACTCGTGTAGCATCGGCGGCAAGCATTGGAATTACTGTGGGATAGTGTTGGGCTGGATGCAGTTTCGCATATTAGTTAGCAGAATGTCTGCGAAGTAATGCGCTCAGCGGTATAACCACCTTCGTCCCGGCCACTCGGAAACGAGGGGGGTTAGAGGTAAGGGAGCGCGCGCCGCCGGGTAACCCACGCGCGAACGCAAACCGTGCGGATGGACTCGAAAAGAGTGAAGGCTTGCGTGGCCGGTGACGTCCAACTAGACTATGGTGTTATAACCGGACGGCTGGTCACGGGTTAGAAGCCTGAGACTAAGAGGGAAACGGGGACGGGATATAAATTAGTCGTAAAAAGAAAGGAGGTGAGTGTGCCTCCTCTCTATTGGGACGGGCAGGTGTCTGTAGTGCAATACCCGGCCTGGGAAAGGGATATCAGGGAGTATTGTAGTCCGGATTGGGGGACTTAAGTGTGATTCATTTTACACTATTATAGTAATTATTTATTTCAATTTAGTTACAAATTAATTATCTAACATTAGATTAGATTTAGGATCTAGCGCCGAGAGCTACTGTAGTGGCTCCGGCGGGGCGATATATACCTTAGCCCACTGACCACCGAGTCAGTAAAGGTAACCCGAGTTGCCAGAGTTTGATATCGCCTTGGTCGAAGTCCGTCTTTTACAAGACATTCCCTTCTACTCTAGTCTACGGTATCCTCTGCGCTGGGGGGTTCCCTTTTTCCCTTTCCTTTTCCTTTATTTCCCTATCCTAATTTCCCTTAATCTTGAGTTGGTCCCACCTTGTAGGATTGCGATCCGCAACGTGACGTCATTAGCCATCGGGCTTCTGTCCTGGTGCACCAGTGGTGCTTTTCTCAGAGTTGGTTCCATCAGAATCTGGTTGCGACCGATCCGGTGTTGGTACTTTGCCATCGGGCAGTACGAAGGTATAGCGCTGCTATTGTTGTCCGTTCCGTTGGAGGCTGTTACGACGACGCCTTCGACGAAGATCTTATCTCCTACATAAGATAGCGTTGGATCCATCGGAATCTGGTTGCGACCGATCCGGTGTTGGTACTTTGCCATCGGGCAGTACGAAGGTATAGCGCTGCTATTGTTGTCCGTTCCGTTGGAGGCTGTTACGACGACGCCTTCGACGAAGATCTTATCTCCTACATAAGATAGCGTTGGATCCATCGGAATCTGGTTGCGACCGATCCGGTGTTAGTACTTTGGCATCGGGCAGTACGACGGTGTAGCGCTGCTACGTTTTCTTCTTTCCCGACGGGCTACGTTTCGACGTCCCCGTCGAAGACCTTATAAAGGTTACAAGGTGTACAAGGCGCTCTACGAGCATTGGATTTACGACCCCTCGGACCAGGTTTACCTAGACACCCCTCCGAACTCGTCGAGCAGTTGCCTTTACAAGACTCTACCACCATTCACTGATCACGGGCTGGGCCCTTTTCTTTGCCCCCCCTATCAGCGATCCGAGCTACTGCGGGCCGCAAACCCGCTTAAAGAGGACAGGGAGCTTCGAACACTCCGTAGCGCTGTGCCGTTTGCAGTTGTTGTTTTTGTTGTTGTTGTTTGTGTAGGACCGTCGGACTTTGGTCTCTGCTTGACAGGCGCCTTGCACTACAGTGTCCCCGGTCTTAACCCTTGAATGGGACGCCGGGACACCTGTCCCGCTACAGTAGCTGCCACTTACTGTGTACTAGCTGCTGTACACAATTACTTAATTTGGGCCGTTAACTACTACTTACTAGGTAGCCACCGTACGGATTATACACGCGTGACCGTGGCGACGATCCCGGTCGACGGTTGTACCACGTGTGACCCGTGGCCACGCCCGCTGCTACCGGCTGTCCCACGTCGGACCCTTGGGGTAGTACTGTACACGGCGGCGGGCGCATGTACGCCCGCTCGCTACAGTAGCACCCGTCCTCCCGCGCGGTTATCATCGCTCCGGGGCGGTCGTGGTACGGAATCGTACTACACGCTCCAACCAGTGAATTCGCAATGCCCATTTTTCTCGTAAGTCGACTTTTGTCCAGTATAGCGTCACCTCCTTAAACGCCTCTTCTGCAACAATCTCACCCTCGACATTGCCACGTTTAATGTCCTCTACGAGGTTGTCAGATTACAACCCTGGAACAAAACTTCTCGAAATGGGTGGAGGCGATAATATGAGTCTCCCTAAAGACAGCTCTGAATTCCGGGGACCAGCATTGCTTGCTCTATAGTTTTTCCGGTCCAATCTGAACATACAGCATCGAGTCCGGTCTTCAACTTGCTAGTGGTCTATGTGCACGAAGATGATTCCATCTGGTGTCGTTAATGTAGTACAGTGTGTAGTACAATTGCGCGGGAGCGACGGTGTCACCGCTGGCGCCCCGTCGTACAGTAATCTCGGGTTTAAGCGGCGGCACAACCGTAAGGAGTTGTGTTTACAGCTGGTGGCCGATGCGGAGAACTGTAGTACTCCACCGGCTACACGTATGTAATCCGTACGCTTATAAGTAGTAATTAGTAGTTGATGGCGCAAATTTATTCATTGTTTACAGTAGCTGTTATACAGTAAGTAACAGCTACTGTGGAAGGACAGGTGTCCTGGCGTCCCACTTAGGGTTTAAGACCGGGAGCACCTGCCCCGTCCCAGTAAAGAGAAGGCAGACTCGCCTCCTTTCTCTTTACGTCTAATTTATATCCCGTCCCGGTTTCCCTCTTAGTCTCAGGCTTCTAACCCGTGACCGGCCGTCCGGTTATAACACCATAGTCCGGCTGCGCGTCACTGGCCACGTGAGCCTTCCCTCCTTTCGAGTCCATCCGTATGGTTTTTATCCGCGCGCGTAACCCAGCGTCGCGCGCTCCTTTACCTCTAACCCCCCCCGTTCCGAGTGGTCGGGAGGAAGGTAGTTATACCACACAGTGGACACACTCGCCAACGAGGGCGAAGGTCTCTCTGTACAGAAAGCGGTGTGGCTAGTCACTACCAGGTTCTTTGAAGCTCTCTGTCCTGGTAGTTCAGAGGGTCCGCGCGCGTCGCAGGTAGAGACAGAGTGCCGCAGAAGGGTGCCTTCCGGCGAGAGTGCGCTAGATGGAGTAGAATTGAAGAAAAAAAACAAAGAAAGTACGAAGAAGAAGAGTAGCGAAGAAATGTAGGAAGTAGGCCAAAACCTAAAGAAAAAACAGGGCAAAGGGTGACGACGAAGGGGCAGGTACCCAAATTGGCCACCTAGATAGGAACTGTTCAGGATCCTACCAGGGATGGGGTCCGATCACTTGATGCCTCTGTACTGTACCGCTATCCAAAACGCGACCTAGATACATTGGCCGAGCGCCGTCGTCTGCGTCGGTTTTTCAATGGGTAATTCATAATTAATAATTGCCATTAAGTTGCCACTTTGCATTAAACGTTTATTAGCGTACAAACACGTGGCCACCACGTATGCGGACGTTTCATACATGTGTCGTACACGTATCATATACGTGTCATACGCGTACCACACACGTGTCGCACCCGTGTTATACACGTGTCGTGACACTTGAGAAGGGGAGCAAGAGATATGCGAATGTGCGATGTAGAGCAATGTGTACACGTAGAGCAGCGTGTACACATGATGATGCATGTACCCAGCACAATAGACGATGGGATCAATTTGACCCCTGCGACGAGAGCTACGGTTTTATATCGGCTTTAACAATTATGTAGAAGGGTCGAGCTATTCTCCAACAAGCGCGTAGATCCGCGCTTTCTGTACGCAATAGGGTAGGGATACATAAGGGAGCTATTCGTCCATCCAGCTGCGTTTCGGTAGATTATTCAGCAGCAACAGTAAAGATTCAAGAAATCCATTCTGTGCATTACGAGCTAGGGTCGTAGTGCAGCAAACATAGTCTCAACCTCTCCACATTCCTTGGGAAACAGTAGGCGCCCGCGTTCCTACTGACGGAGACACCACCTTACAGCACAACATCGCCGATAGTCCACTTTCGGCCTGAGGCGCTGTGCAGACAGTGCGATTCTGTCGACATTCGCGAATTAAGTCAGACGCCGTTTGTTCTGAAAAGGTACTACAATGCCTTTACGAAGCGAGAGCCCATGGGGCAATATCGTCCTGCATAATGACATGCAGAAAGGTTTGGAAAATTTGTTCAAAGGATATGCATGTGCTGAGCCTTCTCTAGAAGGGGAAACTCTCCTGTCCGTTATTCGAGAAGACGTATCACATATGCAGTTCGTTCATCCGGAAATCGTAATCAACTACGAAATTTATAAACGGATCAGGATTTTTTTACAAGGGAAGGGAGTGACAATCCCTCAGAATCAAGAGACTGGAAGCTTGATTGCAAGAAGAGTTATTGCAGCAATTTGGAGCGGTGACGATCTATCAATGCAGCGTAGGCAGGCCTTAGCCTATCTGGACGCCTGTCGGAATGGGGATTTCATGCCAAAGTCTCCACAAATGACACCAGGGAACCTTAATAATCCTGTTCGGCACCTATTCCCCAATTCACCGGTGGATGGTGGACAAGCAGGATCAAGAGGGTCCGAAAGTTCAGCACATGGCACCGAAAAGTATGAGAACAAAAGAGCCTGGTTTTTTGCTTCTAGATACCGGTCTCAGCGTGAAAAGTTCAGAGGGGATCTCGAGGAAAATTGGAGTGATCATATTTCAACCTTTATGGATTATTGCAATGACTTCAAGATTATCCCCAATGACCGCGAGTGCTATCTACACTATTCCCTTGCTGGAGATGCTCTTATCTACTTCAAAGATCATGTGAAGGGTAGGTTCCGCAGCTGGGGAGAATGTGTCGGGATATTCAATGACAGATACGCATCCATCACTAAAATGGAAGAAATGACGGACAGGTTGGAAGAACTCCACATTTCTTTGTTCAGAAACGATGGAAAACCGTATAGATACGCTCTTGATTCTCTTATCAAGGAAATTGATCGCCTTGCACCAATGGCGCACAACGAGGACCGGTCTGATAGACGCAAACGAAAATTCCTCGAAAACGCAGTGCAAGGAATCCCGTGGGCGAGGTCTGTTTTGATGCAGACCCACACCAAACTATTGAACTATAGACAGCTTGCAGATGAACTTTTCAATGCCGAGCACGCTGATAGACAGTTCTCTATTGGGGCGCAAAGATTGGAGACGAGCAAATCTATCCGCCGCGATGAGGCTACGCTTCGGCAGTCCAGATAGAGAAATGACCCCTCAGTAAATATCTCTGAGGACTGCAGCCAAGTACATTTCGCAGGACAAGGTCGTTATGGTTGCCTTCCGATGAGCTCTTCATCTTTTAAACCAAAAGAGCAAAACAATCACCAGGCCCATACACACGATCAACCATCGAAAACCCCGCCATTTGTGGGAAGTTGCTGGAATTATCTAAAGAGGGATTGTCGCTTAAACTCCTGCCCGCACCCGCGTAACCATGAGAGAATTAAGAAAAACAAAGCCCTTGCTCGAAATTGGTTCCGTGGAAATGCTCGAAAGGGCATAAATATTTCCGAGGCAGTTGATCTCCTGATAGACGGTATCCACGACTCAGGTGAGGAACAAGAACATCACATCAACACCTCCACCGCTGACCATCCTTCAGGCAGGCATAAATCCCAGTATGACTCTTTGGTTCAAAAGTCTCAAAGTCATTCCAGAAGACATGAGAGGAAGTACGAAGAATATGCATACGTGCCGGGCGGAGCCGGTGACAAAGACCTTGACTCTTCTGACGAGGGTTTCTAACCGGGGGTATTCATGGCCGAAATATCCCCAAACCAAGGCCTAAACCACCACCTGAGAAACATTCACGGACGACAACAACGTCTTTCGATCAAAAAAGTGCTAAGGGAATCCATGCTCGCGCCGCGTCAATGGCAGTAGCAGATCCTTCTTCATTACCCTCTCTATTGCCTTTTTCTGCATACATCGTCAAACAAAGTCCCAATTATTTGGCACGCAAGCCGATGATCCATACCTACTCCAAAATAAAATTCGAAGGAGGATGCATGGATCCTGGGGCAGAAAAGTCAGTGTGCGGCCTTAACCAAGCACAAGCATACTGCAGAATGACCACCCAGAAACTCAATCTTGCACCATCCCCCTATACGTTTAAATTCGGGGAGGGATCACGACACAGTCTTGGCCATATGACATTTCGAATGCCGTCCGCTCAGAACTCCTTCATTTCGCTCTCTATCGATGTTGTTGACGCCGATATCCCACTGCTCATAGGGCTTGACGTCCTGGACAAGGCAAATATATACGTCGACAATGTCCATAACCGGCTTGTCCATGGGTCTGGAAAATGGTTTCTGCCTCTAGAACGCAAGCGTAGGCATCTTTTTCTACCTTAGAATACTGCATCAATATTGTTTACACGGAAGGGGCTCCAAAAACGGCATGAACACTTTTTTCACCCCAGTGCTGAGAAGCTATACAATTTAGTCAAAAGAGCAAGACCGCAAGAGCTTTCTCCTCAGACGCGCCAAACGCTGGATGACATATCTAGAGCATGCCGGTCCTGCAAACTCTTCACAATGAAACCGTATCGCTTTAGAGTCTCAATACCCGATGAAAACATCATCTTCAATCAAGAAGTTGCCCTCGACCTCATGTTCATCGATCGCACTCCCATTTTACACATAGTGGACACGCATACCCACTATCAGAACGCCATTCCATTGAAGGGAGAATCAGCCGCAGATGTTTGGGAAGCCTTTGTCGAAGCATGGACTGGAGTTACCGAGTGGTCGCCAGATGGGACGAAATTGTCGACGGGGGGATGGGACGGCATTTTGCGCATGTGGGACGGACAAAACGGGACAGTGGTTTGGGAGATGAACAGCCATATTCGAATGGTCGATGGTGTAGTGTGGTCTTGTGACGGAGAGAACGTGCTGTCCTGGGCAGGAGAAGGGACAGTATTAGTCACCTGCTCAAAAGATGGACAGGCCAAGGTACTGGACATTGTTGAAGACATGGTCGGGTGTGCATCATGGTCTCCAGATAGCACAAAACTCATCATTGGAAAAGGAAACGGGAGCATGGCTTTGTGGGACTCAGGAAAAAGGAAACTGGTTTGGGAGGTCCTGGCGCTTGACAGTTTAGTTAAGTGTCTTGCTTGGTCAGCAGATGGGGAACGCGTGGCGTGCGGGGCATGGAATGAGAATGTACGAATTCTACGTGCCCGAGACGGCAAGCACCTCGCAAACACTTCACACAATTGTGGTGAGCCCTGCTCATGCTTATTATGGTCACCGAACGGAAGGACGTTGGCCTTAGGCGCTGCGGATGGCCGAATTTGGACATGGGATGCTGAATTTGACACGACCGTTGAGATACACTGGATGTGCACAAAGGGATCGCATGCCGTGTATCGTGGTCGGCTGACGGAAAGCGAATAGCGTCATCTGGACTCGACAGTAGGATGCGCATTTGGGACACAGAGGAAGGGGATGTGAGGTGGAGGCAGACTAGCAGTGAAACAGTGGACAACTTCGAACTTGGTTTAATGCTAGGTGCAGGTGACACTGCGTTCTACAAGAAGGGACAACAAGGGGCTGCCTGAAAGTCACGCTGGAACGCAACTATGTGGTCTATTCTTCCGGCTCTGAAGAGATGCACCTGGCGACTTTCGAAGAAGTTAAGAGCTGGTCCTATTCCTCGTCATCGCGTCACTTTTCAATCGCCTTCGGGGGAAGGATAGGGTTTCTTGAATTGATCGAATAAGCCTGTATTCTGTCGCAACGTGAACACCGCGTAACAAAAATTCTGTCGAGAAAGCCGAAATCAGATTCGTACCAACTAGGGGAGCAAGTGCTTGGGTCGGAATTTCTCGGACCCTGTCAAGGGCTACTGGGCATCTTTCTCCTTCCCCAAAAAGATCACATTTGCTGGTCGTTCTTTTCATTGACCTTCCGTAGCCTCAACGAGGGTTGGCTGTGAGAGCAGTGTTGATGAAACACATCCATATTTTTTGAAAGAAGCCATGTGTCCGGGTACTTTCTGAATGTAATAATGGAAAAGGAAGGAGGACTCTAGATATTTTTTCATGGAGATTCAAAGCCCGCTGGGCTTGGCTGGCACAATATTGTAGTGCGAATTCTGGATGTTCCTTGTAGTTTGGCAGTTAATTGCAAAGTCAAAATCGCAGCTAATCTCCTTGACTTCCAGTCACCATTCTTGCAGCAATGATGCTTTATTCTCGATAATGTTATTCGGTACTGATTTAACAAGGGATGCTTGTATATTCATATCGGATCATTGGGCTTCTACACTGAAACTGCTACTATGACACAAGGGGCTTCAGTCGTAATAGTTGGAGTTGTGGGAACTGGAGGCGATGGGGAGGTTCGTCCACTCTGTGGGTGAACATGCTTTATCGACTTTCCACTCATTAAAAGCTGGGGCTTGGTGTAGGCTGGCAAATTGCTGGTAAACAAAACGTTAGCTTTATTGTCAGCTGCCTTTTGCTTCCGACACATACTGTGTCTAGATGTTCTTCATTAGTACAGCTCTAAGCTGTGAACACCGAAGTACTGAAGGTACCCTAATTTTATATGGGAATTCTGCTTATTCACGCACACTTCGAGTTGGTCTGGACTTTTAGGGCACAGTCGTGGACAGCAAAATGCTTACATCGTAGTCGTGGGCGGCAAAGTGGTTGTCGACGTAGTCTTCGGCGGCAAAGTGGTTATCGTCGTAGTCTTCAGCGGCAGAGTGTTTGTCGACATAGTCGTCGGCGGCAGAGTAGTTGTCGACGTAGTCTTCGGCGGCAAAGTGCTTGTCGAGGTAGTCTTCGGCGGCAGAGTGTTTGTCGACATAGTCGTCGGCGGCAGAGTAGTTGTCGACGTAGTCTTCGGCGGCAAAGTGGTTGTCGAGGTAGCCGTCGGCGGCAAAGTGGTTATCGTCGTAGTCTTCGGCGGCAGAGTGGTTGTCGACGTAGTCGTTGGCGGCAAAGTGCTTGACGTCGTAATTGTAGCCGCAGTTGTTGACGGAGGCTGGGTTGACACCGAGTCGCAGCACCGCAGGCCAGTAGAGCCACGCCTAGTGCACGAGCTGACCGTGCAAGCCATGAACCGCTTCCTGCTGCACCATCTCACAGCGTTCGCACCCCCCCTTGCCGTGATGCATTTACAAGGACACCGGCCCATTGGGGACGTGGTAGGCCGTGTAGAGTGAGTGCCGCAGCACCAGCTGCCTCCGCGACTGCAAGAGCGGACCCGACAAAATCTCCTTCGCCGACAGTCGCGCCTTGCGAGGAAGGCTCGACGTCTGGGATAGCATTTGCATGGGCACCTTCTTATGTCAAACACACTTCGCCTGGAGCGAGGAGCGGGGATCTGGGCTGCTAGGACAACACCGAGCAGAGACAAAAGGGCTAGAATGAAGACGTTCTTGGACATTTTCGGGGCGTGGAGATACGACACGGGCTTGTTGAGAGTAGCAAAGTGCAAGTTGAACCGCAAGGCATCTGCGAATATAAGCACATCGAGATACAGGAAATCGAGGCGAGGGAAGCGATCGTCGTGAATGGTTTAGAGAGGCAGGAGCGACTTCTAAACGCGCAACGCCAGAGCAATTCTGTATAATTCCCAGGCTTGGGAGAGCACAGCTCAACTCAACATTCAATTGTCCCTCTCTTCCAATAAATACGACCAGTAAATAATTTCAACATCACTCTTCAATTTTTCCCTAAAGGTTGACAACTGAACTACTTGCTCCCCGCGGCGCAGGTTGTCCACAGACTGTCGCCACATGGTAGTGAGCATTTCGTGCAGTACGGCATTTCTAGGAAGGAGATGAATCGATATGATTTTTGTGATCTCACAAATCCACTGATAGGGTTCACATTTGACATATAACCTGTATGCACATCACTGTGTGCTGCTCTTGTTGATGTACCCTTTCGGGTAGTGTGTTACAGGATTACCGTACCATAATGCATGCGTACGTGATAGGTACTGTTTCCAAAAAGCTCCTTTGCAGAACTTAGGAAGCATTTGACTTTAGCATTTCGTACAATCCATCCGACAGTTTCCCTGTGATCTACGCGGCGTCCTGTTTTGCCTCCTGCGATTCAGGCATGTTTATTTCTGCACAGTAAAGGTCGGGAGGCGGTTGCAAGAATTCTGCAACAGAGTTCTAACGTAGTAAATGATGGGGACGAACTAGCTTCGCTTTACGGACATTGGACGCAAAAAAAGGAGATATACCTTGGGGCGTGGTCCAAGTTTGAGACAAGACCACACTTGTAGACGTGCCGCACTGCTACATGTCTCCGCGGAAGTGCTGTTCAAGCTACGCATTGACGCTAGGTCGTGATCGCCTATATATTTCTCTACACTACAGCGTGCCCGCAGGGGCACCAAAGGGTGCATGAGCATACAACACTTTTCTCTTCCGTCTCCGTCCGTACCTTCCATGCGTTTGCGCGCATGTGGAGCTGCCCCGGATGCACGAGCGCTCGCGCGCACGAAAGAAGGGGCTGCATCATCCTGCACACTGGGACGCGGTGCCGCGTCCAACCGCTCGCGAGAAGGCTCACTTTTTCCAGGCGACCCTGCCACGTCATGAAAGGGGGCCAACAACGCTGCACGAAGGGGGGCGGCCCCAAGCACACTGGCGCTGGGGGAAGCTCGATCGTTCAAGCCGCTCCTGACGCCTTTGCAACTAGAAATGGTGCTTCTGCAGCGCGCGGAGAGCATTTTGGAGTGCCGTTTTGGACCCTGCGCGCGACGCAGTGCCACTGTCGCTCGAGTGGGCTGCGGTGCGCGCGCATGGCTCCAAGGAAAGACCCTGTCCTGGCACTGTGCTATTCTGGAAGCGGCCGAGGCGCAGCTGTTTTCAGGATTTTCCCGAAATATCGAAGCAGAGCGCCGTGCCGCCGCCACCCCCCATCGGTACACGGCGAAATGGTAATTTCTGGATGGACCATCCAGAAATCGCACTGTTGTGACTGTGATGCCATTAACACCGATGCCCGCTCTCCCTTGGGGGAGAGCGGCCGGCGGTGACTTTATGGCTGATTCGTCGTGCCCAATGTGCCTGTGTCTACCCTTCTGTGTTATTCTATCTGGGTGCAAGCACAGCCGCTAATAGCCTATAGTAAGATATCGGTTTTTATCGCACAACATTGTCAATCATCATCAGTCGTGACGGCAACGATGCAGCATGCCGCCTTCTAAGAGCGGGTTTGCAATGAACCATTCGGAAGCCATGTTTATGTGCGACGTCATGATTGTAAGCATCTGGGGATCCGGACCAGTTTGTGGCAATGGCCTAACCGGTTACTAATGTACAGTACCCTTGGGTACTTGGGGTTCGTTGCTATAAAACAGGTTGCTATCGTCCACAGCAGGCGCCTTGTTTGAAGCATCCACATGCGGCACCTTCAGAATCTCGACCAATCGTGCGTGGCACTGGGTGTTGAACTCACACGATAGCAGAAGAGGAGCTTCTCACAGGCAGGAAAGCTTGGGCTGAGGCAGCAGCCAACTCAGTTACAGCTTGCTGCTTTAGATGCACTCTCGCCACTCGAGTGGCGTCGTCATGTATGGTATAGCCTTACTCCGTACCACGTGCTATTTTTGGTCGTCCTGTGCCCTAGCTAAAGTCCTTCCTTTCATGTAGTCCTTATGACTCACCATGTACACTATGTGGTGTGGTTGTCCTCCCGTAGCACGGAGAGTAACAACAGGAACAGCGCGTCTCGTAGCACGGAGTCGCGGCGAGAGACGGAGCGAGGTGCGCTTCGGTCCACTCGTCTCGTCTAGATACCCGTAGGACAAGGTGGCGTGGCGTGTGGGTTCGCGGGTGTTGTGGTTCTGGTTTATTGCTGAAGATCTTGTTTTTCTCTCCCCCCTTCGCCCCGGGATGGGAGTCGCATGCTACATCTAATGTATAGCGGTCGGGGGGTCTCACTTGATCGGCGACCGTGAGGTGGAGTCAGCGACAATTGCGGTTGTACGCGTGTAGGTCGTGTCCGTGCTGTACACGTACTCCAGGCTGGACACGTGTGGGTGTACGCAATGACTCTGGGGGTGGGTGCGCGAAGTGAGGATAGAACGTCGGATGAGCCCACCAACATAAAGTTTAGAGAGAGTCCTGTACTGCCGCCACCTACGGTCCTCTACAGCGGAGGCTTTCAGAACAGATACGGGCTCCGTCAGCTTGTGATGAGGGGAAAGGGGTTAGTTTCGTTCCTCTATTCTCGAAAATGCGCGTATTGCACAGTAAGTTTACTTCCACTAAACACACCCCTCCTCTTGGGGGGTTTCAACCGTTTCAGTGGGATGCCCGAAGAACGAAGCACGCGGCCCACACGTTCACTGGTCCAATGCGCCGGTCCAACTGCCCATGGGGGGGCCCTTTCTTGTCCTGAAGTTGTCTTCTGGTCATTCTGTTCATAAAACAGCTCGTTTACATTCGTTTCTCGATCTATACCGCGTCGCTTGGGCGGCGATCAACAGAACATCTTCCACGTCATATTTGGAAGAAGTAAATTCTAGTCTCCCATCCGGTGGAAGCCTTTGTCCAGCACTGTGGTAAGCGATTATATGCAGATCATGCAGTGCCTCCAATTGATCTCCAGAAGCACTAGAAAGCGAGCCCGCCATCTCTCACATTTTTGTGGCAAAGCCCTCTATCAATTGCTGCTTACATCGCATCCTTTTCGACTGGTCTTGCGCCTTTACTAACAAACGTCGTATGGTAGTCTTCGGACCACTTCTGATTTGTATATCCGAAGTAGTTTGCATCACCACTATTGTAGACGGTCCATTCACATTCATCCCATCCGTCCCAGTTTCCAGGGCTTGCCCAGCCTTTGCTATTAGCTGTGGCTCTAAACAAAAACATTTCAGCAATCCCTCGGTGGTCGATAAACATCCCAGTGACCAGCCGCATTATGCCGAGAGCAGCCACGATGCAGAACACGGTAAAAGATGTCGTTGACAGACCTCGCCAAATTCCTTACCGGGTGTTGAAATACCGTCGACGAGCTCGAATCTCCATATGTTTCTATTTTGATAACTGTTCCGAGTTGCGGCGTTGGAACAGGTACATATGTTTGTTCGGCGAATACAAGCCGGACTTTCACACTATCACTCTAGGCACTGCCCCTGGCCCTGCGCGCGCCCTCACGCTCTCAACTTGTCGCTCATGTCGGTAGCAGAGAGCTGCTTGCCCGAAAGAGACTCCAAAAGCATCGCAGCAAATGCATAAAGTTTAGTGACACAGCCATGGCATGGCGCTAAAAGCACACGGTGGGAGGGCACTTGGTGTGCAGGACAGGCGCCAGGGGTGCCATCGCGGCGAGGGAGAGGGAAGACGCTTGGAAGGAACACTCCTTTTTAGGTGTATGCCTGGAGCCTGGAGCAGGGGGGACACGTCCGAATCTGTGATTCAGATTTCGGCATTACAGTCAATCCTCGCTGCTGTAACTGCATGCTCGGTTTCTGCATATTCTCGATTACTGCATGTGTTCGTCAGCTACCGGCTACGGAGCAGCGATTCCAGCCTGTATATGATATTGAACTGCACACCGCATAACTGCATGAAGAAAGTGATCCTTAATCATATCGAACCCTCATACAAAGGCTTTCTATGAAACAGGTAAAAACTTATGACAACAGATATGCAGTGCTTCGCCACCGCCACCGGTGCTTCCTCACCGCCGTCGGACCCGGATATCTGATTTTTTGAATAAAAACGAGGCATTTGGACACTTTGACGTGCATATGTTCGCCAACTGCATACGAAAACCCTCCACTTTTCAGATGCAGTTAGCCCTGTTCTCGGCCTCCAGTGCCACCACTTTTCCGGGCCGGTCGGAGTTTTTAGACCTTACGCAGCTTCCCGTCGTAGTTAAGAAACTTTAGTCTGATCGTTGGATTCGCGCCACTCTCCCCGTTCTGTTAGTATTGGTTTCGTCCTGAACAAAGCGCTACTCTGGGCGGGGCGCCTGTATACTTTTTCATGGTTTGGACCGATAAGGATTTCGGGCCTAATTGGCACTTTGTTGAGCTACTCGAGCACTTTTTCTACGGAGCGTGCTGGAGTGTTCCGAAATTCACTGGCCTTTTTCAAGAATTTTGAGCCCACTGCAGTGCCCTTGCACCTCATTCTCCTATTGCACCGTGCGATACCGCAGGAGCACTGGAGTGTCACTGTCGCGAATAGTGCCCTATGGTGCGATTACGGCATCTCTGGTGCCTCACTGTAGCATTGTAGAACATTCTGAGGTCTTTTTCATGAAGCGAGAGCTGTTGTGATCCTTTCTAAATCCTTTTATACACATCTCCGAGCTGCCAACTACGCAATGCATACAGCCTTACCATGTTGAGGATACAAGATATCACATAAAGTGTGGAAGTATCTGTCCCTCGTCTACTTTAATAATATCATTCTATGTATTTCTACCTCTAGTTCGCCGTGTGAAACGGGCAGCAAACTCAGTACGATTTTCGTCTGTTGCCTGCCTGAGCTTCAGTACGGGAACTGAATGCCAGGTTTCCCAGCAGTTCTCACAAATAGGCTGGCAACAGGTACTGCACCATTGTGACCCATGTGAGCCAAACTTCTTGTTGTGCTCCTTACCTCGTTCTTTGTGGGTGACAGTGTAGATACATAGAAAACAAAAGGCCCGATTGGCAGACACAAGATCGTGTGCAAGATTCTTATTAAGCCTGCGAACCTTGGCAGGTCCCAAATTATAGCGTTCCGCTGCTCTTCGCGCAAATGCGGGTTTCATAATGGCTTTGTCTCCTACTCTTTTTATCCCGTCCGGACCTTTGGATACATGCTCTACCTACTCCTTCGCCAGCTCACGGGCAAATCTGCCGAATGTATCACATTGTGATACACGGTGGCGGAGGTTACTGTAGCCTTTTTGCCCTTTAAAATGTGAGTGAGATTCTGTGAGGAGGCCTTTGCGCTCTGCAACACTGAGGCGGTGCATCACGGCACCATTGTTAACTTGCATCGTGAGAAGCCGTGCAATTATACTTACAACGGGGTTCTCCGACGTGTTAGTTCTTGACAATGTCTTTAAAATTCTAGATACCACGTCAACACCCCCTTTGACCAGGTTCCAAAACACAGCCGGCGTCAGCCGAATCATCCTTGAGGGGTGCAGCGGAAGGCCACGTTTCTGAATGGGTCTTATGATTCCGAGGCTGATAGAATAGTACGACGCAAAGCTGTGCAAGTCGGATGCATAGCTTTTCTTCAGCAAAGTGTCGTATTCTCGGGGTATCTCCTCTGGCTTTAGCCCAATCCAGAGAAATGCAGACTGCTCTACTGCCTCAAGACACCAAGTGTACTGATGCAGTAGCAGGCTCTTGAACTCCAATACGGCTGCATAAATAATCCCACCTGTAGCAGCTCGGCCTCCGTTCCCGACGACGTAAACAACCTGCCTCACACCCAGCACGGCTGCATGATGCAGGCATTGTGCCTTATTTTTAGAGGATGGTATAACCTTTTTAAATAGTTCTGTGTCTTCTGCATCACCCCCAATATCAGAAACTACTATTAAAGGGCCGCAGTGTGAACTGATTAACTTTGCGTCCTCTAACGTTTTTGGGGCCGTCATAGTTTTCACTTCAATTGCAGCTGGATGAGTTCGTTTCAGCTCCCCGATGTAAATTCCACACAGTGCGTCTGGACTGTCGGCCAACATCGTGTTGACAGGATTACATACCAGTCCTGTAGCTCTAATAAATGACACATTCATGCCATGCCCGCTTACTCTAGAGTACACTGTACTGTTCTGTGAACTCTGTTCATTCCTTCGATAGACACATTCTGTTTTCGTGAAGAACTCTGGGAGGGCCTGTAACACGTATAACTCATTCAAAGAGCCCTCCCTCATGCCAACTGTCGAAACCAACGGCTTCATAACCCACGCCTGTAGGGAAGCCTCTTGAAGAGCCCGTATGAGCTTTACGGATTTAGATGACCAGCTTTCCTCTTCATTCGTGTCAGCAGGATGCGTTTGTGGCACAACTAAATGTCCGGTTCGCAGGTCATCCTGTGCCTGAACCAATGCATCAATAAGATGCCTCTTCAGTAGTCTACCCTGCACCTGTGGCATGCGGTCCAACTTTTCCAAGATTTCTATCAGAGCGTCGCGCCTCTCGCCCGCTTTTCTAGATCGATACATAATAAGGACTGCCTCTTTCAGCATGGCACTGTCTAGCTGGGCGGGAGGGCGGCGCTTCTGGACCCCGAGGGCCCCGAAGACAATATCGAATCTGCCGTTGACACGTATTTTGCATGCATTTGAGTCGTCTGGAAGGGGCTCAGCACCACTCCATATTGTTCGCCCTGCTAGAAGGTGTGAAAGCCCTTCAATGCTTGCTTCATAGTTTCCAGCTACGGCCTGTAGAAAGCCATGGGATGTACGCGACGTAAATTTAAAAGCCCGCAGCAGAAACTACACAGGGTCCTCACTTTGATAGAAAGTCAACATGACCACCTTATTTAAAACCTGTTCAACTGCAGTTCGTCCTGCATTGTGTGGGACTCCGGTGTGTCTAGGCGCACTCCTGCCCTCTTCTACAGCGTCAAAGATCGTCTGTTTGATGACGACGTCATGGAGACCTTCATTATCTCCCCGAAATCTGTCGTATGGGACCACTGTCAATCCCCGTGACCTGAAAAGGCGGGGGTTATTCACAACCATAGAGGATATGCGCCCTGAGCAGCTTTCTCTACATAGAACGGCTTCTACAGTACGCCCGTTGTTCACAGCAGAACTCGTCTTCAAGCGAGCATTGTAGACTGCTCTACAGCCCCACTCTGAGACCACCATGCCCCGGTGACGGGCCCGAATAGCCCCATCCCCAAAAACGTAGGGGTATGAAAGATCTCTCTTGTGGGTTCCTATTAAACTGATTCCAAGAACATTGGACAAGAAGTCCAGAACCTCCTTAGAGTTATACCCCCTATCGGCCGCCACAATAGCATCCGTCATTGGATGCAAAGAACCAGTTGTAGCAGCGCCTTGTATCATTTGAATTAGCCTCTGCCATATATGAATGATGCGCTCCCCCACTCTAGCAAAGTGGCATGCGAAGAATACAGGATGTAAAGCGGAACAGGCTGCATTACCGACAGGACCAAGGCCTTTTTTTGGGTTGTTATGTTGGGCTAGACTTGTCACGGTGATAACCGCCCTGTATGACATGCGTAGATGATCATCATGTAGGGACATTATAGTAGATCCGGGAACATAAAGCAGCCTTCTGTTACATGCTGCCACCTCCTGCTCGATCTCTAGAATTAAAGCCGTAGCTCTTGTGTTGCTTCTACACCAACCCGTGCCGCTGTAGTCAATAGCATTGCGCCTGTCACGGGCACCACTCAGAGCTGACCAGACCTGCATGTATCTTTGCGAAGTGATACCGATTTGAAAGAAGTGCTCGGACTCGTCAGGGTCGCAGACGGTGCTGGGAGACTCATCATAACTTGCGCATAAAACCTGCAAGATAATGATTCCCAGCATCTCATGGGCAGAAGTCGGAGGTTGCCTCCGCAGACGTAGTCCTCCGTTGGCTACCGCAGCCAGCTTCTGCATTAAACTCTCCTGCAAGAATGTCCTGACAGTCTCAAGACGAGTGAAATTCTGACCCTCATCAACAGCTGTACGACTGGTAACCCTACAGGATGCAATAAGTCGGCGAGTTCTTATGTCCTCCCCGACATGTAACAACATCTGTTTAGCTTCCTCCAAATATCGGCCATATAGATTCCTGTCGACATCGTCGAACTCTACTCCAACTTCCGCGAAGGGGGAAATGTACTCCCATTTATGTAGTCCTTCTTCCTGGTCGTTACACGCACGCTCTGCAGCTTCCTCTTCTGTAGCACAGGGTTCTACCATATTCGCATTTAATTGGTTAGCCCATCCATCCCAACGTTCGTCGTCCGCCTCATAAAAGAGGCCAGAGTATAAGTCCTCAGACACAGCGCCAACTGAGGTAGGCATTTCAACAGAATCAGATACAAAAGCAGAGAGAGGACGCAAAGAACGAGGTTCTCTTTCATCAATATCACATTCAACATCGGAGCCTGTACTGCTGTTTGTGCAGCTGTCCATATCCGTTGCCTCTAGAATACCAACGGCAAGATTTTCCTGACTGAACGGGGCATCGTCCCCATCTAACGACTCTGCGTTAGCCGGGTCGTTTTCCAATTCTGGAAGGGGGGCCTGCGTAAGAACGATGGGTTCTATTTCACTTAAACTGTTGTACTTCTGACCAGCAACAGAACATCCACGTTGGGGAGAGCTTGACGGTTGAACGGCTGAGGCGCTCTCTTGAAAAGAATCTGTGTCCGTCTGACGCTCCGGATATCGTGACGTGCTTGTTCTGGGGTTCTCTTCAATCTCTCTGTAGTCCAATGTGACAAAATCCTCCCCTGATTCGGAATCTTCTGGAAACAGCTCTCTGATCGTCTGTGTGGAAGGGACATTATTTGGGGGGTTTTGATAGATGGGAGAATTCGGAAGTGAATGCGCGGAGGAACGAGTGTGCTTCTCAGTGTCCGCGGACAACTCACGGACTGACTGGCTCATTGATATTATGAGACGCCCAGGCGGGTGCTACAGGGCCTACGCAAAGTCCTGGTGTAGTCGATGTTGAACGAATGCCTGCAGACCTCAATGGAAGTCTATGATAGCTTTCTAAACTATGTTGCCTTTACGCAACCACGATGTAGACGTAACATTCTTCTACAGTGCTGGTGGCGGTCAGGGCCCTGTAGTTTCGATGCTGCACTGCAGTGCAGCATCGAAACTACACGGCCACACTGAGTTTCACCAGTTATCCCCATGGGGATAACTGGTGAAACTCAGTGCCGGAGTGGCCCCACACAGTGAAGCGCCGGTGATTGGTCTACATTGCGGCGAAAATCTCCGATCCCAGCAGGTAGGGCACTGAGTGTAAGGTGCCTTTGTGCCCCCTTCAATGGGCTACTTTTTTTCACTGAAAGAATGGCACGATACGTTGTTGCCCGGAAATCGGGCACGATAGGAGCACAGGGTTAGCGAGGATTCACTTTACAGAACGTTTTGGTAGGAACTAGGAACATGAGACAAATGATTTAGGGTAGATACTGTACCCTTGGTACTGTATCTGTAATTCTTTTACAAATTCTCGGCTACGGATCGCACCGACAGCTTCCACTGCCGGTCCCCTGCAGGCCGCCTGCCTGAAACCCCCCCTGTCCTCGTCCGGCCCGTCTTGCTGGCGTTGGCACCAACGCTTCTGAATTCGGGGACATTCCGCCACCAAGCGCGTGCGGGCAATCATTGCTCGGCCGTGCCTGTGTTGGGGTCTCTCGGCGACCTGCGCCGTCTCTGCCGGGTTGGCGGCACTGAATGGCTTGGGACAGTCGCGCGTCACTTTGCATGTGGGTTTGATGGACAAGATAGAAAGCTCGGCGAGCTTTCTATCTTGTCCATCAAAGCTCGCAGACCGGTTCTCGCCTGTGGTTCCATCCAGATAAGGCAGCCCTCACAGATAAGGCATACAGCCATTTAGGGCTACCACAGCAAACAGAATAAAGTCACCGTCGCCTCCACCACCTTCGGGGTTCGGAGGCATCGGTCTGATCTTGGCATCACAGGTTATGAGCACCACACACTACCACTGACAACCGATCCGCGGCACAACAACACCAATCCACACCGCTATAAACAGCAGCGCAACGACTAACCAACCTTCCACATCCCCGCACACAGGAAACCGACATGACAGATCCACATGCAACCACAGCGGAGCTGCTCCCGCGCCTCGACACAACCAACTACACGTTTTGGTTCGACGCACTGGAAATCTACGCACGGACAATCGAAGCCGTCGAACAGATCAACGCACCCCACAAACCGGACCCCGATCCAGGCACGGAGGCCTCAAACCAACAAAAAGCAGACCAACTACGCCGAGCCATCATGCAAAGCCTAACACCGGACATCATCAGTACACTACCACCCCACGTACTCCGGTACGAACCGAACGTAATATGCCGAGTCATAAGAGGAATCGTTGACACAACATCAACCGAAAACCATGAGATGTTGGACGCTGAAGCCAGAAACATCAAATACGAACCCGGAACCCAACTCAAAGACTATGTCAGTCAGCATCGGGAACTCAGGTACAAGATGCAAGTTGCACGCTACCCCAATATAGATGACGAACGCACGACCGTTCGATACTTGATACAGGGGCTCAGCCAGCACCCAGACGTGAGCATCCTAGCCATGATCATGGCAGGGCACCCACCCGTCACCATACAGGCTTTCAACCACCACGCACAACAAGTGCAATTGATGCAAACACAAACCCCCGCAGCACCCGCCACCACAGCACCACAGCACGCACTTCGACACAGAACACCGCGGGCGCGCTTCCTACGACCAGCCCGAGGCAAACCAACATACCCTCGACCAAAGGGACACCAGGGGCCATGGAGCATACATCACGGCAGCTTGACACACACCACAGAAAAATGCTACGCGCGTAGAAAAACACCCCGCACCAACACGGGCAACGCGCACGCAGCACAAGCCTACGACAGCGACGCAGACCCACACCAGAGCGCCTTGCACGAGTTGCAAGAACGCATACACACCCTTGAAGTGACAATTACCGACGTAGACACAACCGACGGTAAGCCAAATTTCATACTGGACTCCGGTGCAAACCCCACTCATACCGCACGACCCCACGCGAATATGCCACGCAGCACCGGGACACTAACCACGACAGCCACGGGACAACGCGCGCCAATAACAAACACGGGACGCATAACCATAACACAGAAGAATGAAAAGCTGACAATACCGGCTGTCCACACCCCGCAAGTCAAAGAAAATCTACTGTCCGTGCACGACCTCACGAAGCACGGACAAGTAACATTCGCAAGAAACAAGGCAACCCTCCACCAACCCATCCGCCTCCCGCCGCCAATCATGACAGCTACATTCCGCGACGGGCAATACAGGCTCGACCAAGACGCCACAGCCAAAGGGGCACGCACATACCACCGTAAAAACAAACACATTACAAAAACAAAACCCCACGCCGCCCCGCGCAACAAACACACCACAACTGCCCCCACCGAGCAACGCAGCAGCTACATACCATTGCGCACACAAAAACCACGAGCACCCAACATGCGCACAGCCCCAGCCCCCCCACCAAAATACAAAAAGTCAACACAGGCACAAAAACAAATGTCGGAATGGCATCTTAAGCTCAATCACGCCAACCCCAAAACAATTGCGCACATGTCCAAACACAGGCTACTCCCAGCCCTACCCCAAGGACTATCAGACACCAGCGCAACAATAACATGCAGCGGGTGCATATACGGAAAGACAGCACGACGACCGCACAAAAGGGCAACGCATACAGCCGACGAAGGCGACAGCCTGTCCTCAGACGTCTGCGGCCCCATCGAACCCACGTCGGCCCACAACGCGAATTACTTCCTCACAATTATCGACACGAACACGAGATACATTTAGGTACACTACCTAAACAACCGCGCACAAGTCCCGCATGCCCTAATCACAGCAATAGATCAAGTGGCCACCGAGAACGGCCAACACGCCCGCCTCCTGATCACGGACAATGCAAAAGAATATCTCGCGAAACAAGTGCAAGACAAACTGCGACAAAGAGGTATCAACTACCGAGCAACGACGCCGTACACGCCACAAGAAAACGCGCTCGCAGAACGTATCAACCGAACGCTGATGGACAAAGTACGCGCCACCCTCTCGCACAGCAACCTCCACGCAACACACTGGCAAGACGCCCTACAAGACGCCGTGTACAAGTACAACATCACGTACCATCATGGAATAGGAGCTCTACCGCACAAAAAATGGCATGGCACAGCGCCCCGAATTAAATCGATCATCACATTCGGACAAATAGGGTATATCCCCAACCTCAAACCACACCTTCCTAAACTCCACAGCAAGGCCACACCAGTCCGATACATGTACGGCATGGATGACACGCATATCTGCGTGCAGAACCTCCAAACAAGACGCTACCAAAAAATACGGGCAATCGATTTCAAGCCCTATGTCAAACAAAGAGACCCATGCAACACCACTACGGCCGTATTCCAGGCCAAACGGAAGCAAAAACGCAACACGAAGGCCAGAAAAATCCCCACAAAATCACGAGGACCACGGCACCCCCCAAGACAAGAAAGCAAGCCACCAAATTCCCCGACGCGGCCGAATGGCGAACAGCGCATGACGCAGAACTCGATCAACTCGACAGTATGCACGCGATAGATTGGCACTCCCCAACGCCCAATATTCCCAAACGCGACATACTGCCTACGACGATGACCTACAGATACAAACACAGCTCGGCATCGGCGAACCCAGCACGAAAAGCACGCTGCTCCATACGAGGGGACCTCATGAAACCGACCGTGCACTATGACCCGGATAAGACAGCCACATACATGGCAGACAGAACGACAATACGAGCACTCTTCGCAATCGCCGCTTCAATGAACATGCACGTCGAGCATTTTGACATTACGGGAGCCTACCTACACGAACAATACCAACACCACAGGAAAGTATTTGTGTGGCATCCACCCCGTTTTGATGGCACGTACAAGCACGAAAGCACTCATGGCCAACTGAAAGGGAACCTCTACCGCACACCGGCAGCAGCGAACATATATAGCACGCAACTCCATAACCACCTCAAAAACATGGATACAAGCAGCTACGCTCGGACACATCACTGTTCACAAAAAAGGACAAGCACGACATAATCCTCATAGGGATCAGCATGGATGACTTTTTGCCAGTTGCAACAAACCCCACCATGATTGACGCACTGTACAAGGTACTGCGAGCCAAGTACAAAGTCAAAACACTCGGACGCCCCGAAAAATACCTGAACTGGACCATACAGTACAGGAAAGAAGGGATCCACGTCTCCTAGCCACAGCACATCGACAGCGTAGTGGTCATGCTCGTTCAAACCCAGAGCAACCCACAACGCACACCATACTTCGACGGTATCAAAGTAGACCCTCCCACTAACGCGGAGACCACACGAGAGGATATAGCTGAAATATACAGCAGTTCAGTGGGGGAAATCAGGTACATAGCCGACTCGACAAGACACGACATCGCCTTCGCGGCGACAACAATAGCGCGAGCGCTAAAAGGACCCACGCAGCGCCACTGGAAACTGCTGCAACGACTGGCACAGTAACTCCACGCGACCCGCACGGAGGGAATCCTCATGCCAAGAGGAACAAAACAGGGCATCACAATCGACGCGTTCTCAGACGCTGACTATGCCAAAGACGAGACGACGCGAAAATCCGTCACCGGCTCAATCACGCTGCTCAACGGCTCCCTGGTACAATGGCTCTCGCGACAGCAACCAATCGTCGCCAAGAGCACATGCCAGGCGGAATACATAGCAGCCGCCGAAACCGCCACCCTCACAATCTGGCTCGCCAACATGATGAAAGAAACGAGCATACCGACCCGCCAACCCGTCCTGCATGTCGACAATACGGCCGCCGTGCAGATGGCCAAAAACACCGGCGCGACGCGCAGAAGAAAATGTATCGATGTACGATACCATTTCCTGCATGAGACAATTCAAACCGGCAAACTTAAAGCATCGCGCATTCCCACCACAGAGCAAAAAGCCGATATATTAACGAAACCGCTCAAAAACACGCTGTTCCAAAAACATAAGCACAGCATACAAATCAACCCACCCCCCGCACCGCCCGGAAGCCCTCGCGTCCGGGGGAGTGTGGTTCCATCCAGAACCGCCAACGACGCTCAGACTTCCTAAAC
Source organism: Chondrus crispus (assembly GCF_000350225.1). NCBI lineage: Eukaryota > Rhodophyta > Florideophyceae > Gigartinales > Gigartinaceae > Chondrus > Chondrus crispus. Next base: position 242,101 of record NW_005178993.1, read on the forward strand.
ACAACGCCAACACAATGGTTCCATCCAGATAAGGCAGCCCTCACAGATAAGGCATACAGCCATTTAGGGCTACCACAGCAAACAGAATAAAGTCGCCGTCGCCTCCGCCACCTTCGGGGGTCGGAGGCATCGGTCTGATCTTGGCATCACATCGCCGCGACGGTGTCCAACAAGTCCACCTGCCCACTCGGCGCATGACTCGACTTGGGGGGGACCTTCAGGCGGGGTAAGTGCCCTCCGTGGTACGTGCCCTCCGCGAGGATACTGTAAACTTTACTCGTATCGTCCTACGGCTTTCGTTGCAGTACTGTACTGTAATACCGATGGACTGGACAAGCCCCTGGAGTACAGCACCGTATCATACGCCTCCCTGGAGTCCCTTGCAGCCCTCGTTGCTGGCGTAAAATTCTT
>NW_005178994.1:0-9918 GCF_000350225.1 Chondrus crispus
CCCCCCCCCCCCCACTCCGCGCTTCCCCGCCATGCCCTAACTGCCTCCGCCTGTTCCCCAGTCTTCCCCACGCTCATTGACTTAGGGTCTGCTGTCTCCTAGGGTCTCTGCCTCCCCCATGACGCCCGCGGCCCACTTGGCGTCCACCATTTCTTCCGCCCCGCCGCCGCCCGCACCCGCCGCGCGTCCCGCCCCCCTCACCGCGCCATGCGCGCCCGCCACGCCGCCGCCGCGCGACTCAGCCCGCTCCTCGGCCATCGTCATGCGCGGCGAGTCCATCTCGCTGGCGCGCCGCGCCGCCGCCACAGCGAAGAAGCGCCGACAGGAGGCGCGCGCAGAGCTTGAGAGGCAGGGCGTGTCCAAGGATGGCATGGACGACGTCCTGGCCGGCCTCATCGGATGCTCGGCATCCACCCGCGCTAACGTCAGCCAGAACAAGGGCAAGAGAGCGAAGCGCGTGCGATGGAGTCAGCCGGAGGTTTGCGCACTGCGTACCGGCGTGGCAAGGTATGGACAAGGGAGGTGGGCCGTTATTTTGAGGGAGTTTGCCAATGACTTTCATCCGTGTCGCATCTCAGTCGACTTGAAGGATAAGTGGCGCAATTTGTTCAAGTCGCAAAAGACCCTGCTGGTTGCTCACCCGGACAAGCTCACCCAGCCCCATGTCGCGGGGCATCCATCCGATCGAAAGCCTATCCAACCGCATGTCGGGCCGGTCCACACCACGCCGGTCAACGACTCCTTTGCTGTCGTTGAGCAAACTGCCCCGCCGATGCACCACGCCTCGCGCCAGCCTGACGACACCCCGCCGCAGGAGCACGTCAATGTCACATGCGAGTATGGCCATGAGCAGCCGCAGTCGGACGCCGACGACCAGTACGTCACTATTGATCATTCGCATCACCATGACAACCCTCACGATCATCATCACTTTCACCACCATCACCATCATCATCATCATCACCTCACTGCGTCCCACGAGTATCCAAACAACGTTCCGAATGCTCGTGCTATTGACCATGACCCGACTTTTAGTGAGCAGGTCCTCGTCGCCCATCACACGGACCCCCATCACGCCGACCCCGTTGCTCATCTTCATCATCAACACCACCATCCCGCCATCCATAGCACTGATCACGACAAACACCCTCCGGTTGAAACCCATGACCAGGACGGTAAGGAGGTCGGCACCGCGGATGTCCCACACCGAGAACATGTTCATCACGCTGACAAACAACATTCCGAGCCGCATCATCACTTAGATCACGAGCATCGAAGCTCAGACATCCCGCACAGCTCCCATCCGCCAGAAAGTGACTCTCCTCAAACTGACGAACACCAGTCGGGTGCGCATCAACTCCCTGCCGTGGACGGCGACGACCAGTTGCACCATATCCACGGTGTCGCAGGGCAAGCGACAGAGGTCGAAGATGCCTACCAAGATCATCCTGATCATGCGCCACACACTGACCACGTCCACGAGCACGAAGACGAGCAGCAAGCGCATCTTGCCGAGTCAGAGCCGCAAGAGATTGGAGCGCAATACCACTGTCCCAATCATAGCCCAGCAGTTCATAGTCATGAGCATGTCGCGCATGACAGAGCTGAAAGCCCAAATAGGGACGCTGCACATCCAGTTGCAGACAGTGAACTTGTGGGAAGTGAAGAGCATGTTTTCGATAATGTCGACACTCACGACCATCACCCAGGCCATGTACCAGATCACGCCACTGACCAAGCCGTAGGTCGAGCGATTGTGTTCGAAGATGAGGACCGCGACAAGGCTGGCGTTTTAGCGAAAGGGCACGGAAGCCACCCAGACCCAGACTTGGGAGGGTATCAGCCCGAAGGGCAGAACAGGAGTAATGCAACGGCAGCGGAGGCAGCGGATGATAAACTGGATAACGCAATCACCGAAACAGGACAGGAGCACGCTGCGGACGGACAGGAACTGGTAGATGAAGGCATGTCGCAGCCAAAGGTATCGCAGGAGGCAGACGAGTCCAATGAGCAGCTTCAGGAATCAGTCCAACACGGAGTGGAGGACACCACAACAGATGGGCTAGTGTGTAAAGATGAATTAGACGAGTATTCTACTGTGGCGACTGAAGGTCCAACAGGGGACTCGAGGAAAGCAGAAGAAAATGATGTCATCATCCATGTGGAAACAGATGGAACCACAAATGCGGCAGAACGTGGTGTCAGGAATGACATAGGGCTAGCAACTTCCGGTGAAAGCGAACCTACGTTTGAAAGTAGCAACGCTGTTGGTGCTGTAGAGATAGAGCAGGATGATAGTGACATAGCGGGAGAAGCTTTACATGTGGAGGAACAAGGCACAGATGTGGTTCCGAAGAGTTTTGAAGTCACAAAGGGCGCATCAACATCTGATATGGTGGATGTCAATGAAACAGAGGCGGAAACTATGGACCGTGAGGATGCGGGCTCGAGCTCCGTTGACGACGGACGGCTAAGAATGACGGCAAGTCAAGTAATATCAGAGCAAAGAGGATTGAAGAGAGGTCGTAACCTGACGGGCGCGGAAGAGCAGGAAGGGTCGGGAGAGGATTCTGAAAATATCGGTTTTTCAAGAAAAAAAGGCAAGCAAGAGAGTGATGCAAAACCTCATTTCTTGGATGATGATGTAACCAATGAATGGTCATCGGGGCCACCACTCCCACAGTAGGGCCACCAACAGAAGGTCCACTAGTCCCATCACGACTCTCTTTACACTTGGGAGTGTGAGTCGAGCCTAATTTTCTACTGTAACAAGGGAAGCCGCAATCTTCTACAATAACACTAATCACTATTTCGCTACCCCTTCTCGCCATCTTCCTAGCTACGCCGAAGATCACAAAACATGCCTTACGGCAGTCAGAGGCGATGACGCACTGCAAGTCCACCCCGCGCCGCTGTGACTTACCGAGTCATGCAAGCGTTTCGCCAGCATAGAAAACAGAAAATGTACATGCAAGCTCAGCGACGATACGGGCTCGGACTGACCCCAGCGAAGGTCAGGTGCCCGCAACAGTCGTGCCTGCCTGCATGTGCATATAGAGGTACAGAGAGAGGCGAGAAAAGTCACGCAAAATGGCGATGACAGGGTCGGTAAAAACCACCTGTCCACAATGCCACAACGAGTGTTATGTAAGTAAAAACGGAGCTTCACGGAACATCTTAGTCGTCGCTTTCGTCGTGGCTCTCGTCGAGACTTTTCTTTTGTTGAGACCTGCGATAGTTACTCAAGCGGACGGACAAATCTTGGAACTCAGCCTTGGTAAAATGTGTCGTGTTGTGACGCGCTGATGCAAAGTCGGCCATGGCGTCAACTTCGTCCTGCGCGAGGTTGATGCCGAATGCATGCAAAGTCTTTGCGAGCTCCCTACTGGAGATGATGCCTGTGTGCTCGGTATCGAGCACGTTGAAGATGTCATCTTCATTGATGTCCTGGTAGGTATCGTAGACAGCGAAGAAGTTGAGGAAATGTTGGAAATTGAGATAGTCGGGGACGCGTTGTCCCTTAGGGGTGCCTGCGGCCTCCGCGATGAGGTCTCGAAGCTGTTTGTCGTTGGGGCGCTGGTCGCCGAGAAGTTCAATAATTTGACCAAATTCATTGAGATGGATGTTGCCATCCTTGTTGATATCGAAGAGGTTGAAGACGTACTTGAAGTCGGAGATGGCGCGGGTGGTGATGTCGTCTTCTGAGAGCTTGGCGTAAGTGCGAGGCATTTTTTCGCGGTAATTAACGAGATGGAAACGTACAGTGCAGAAAAGATGGCCGAAGCAGAGTGTGTAGTCTTTTAGCACGAGGTGACGGTGGTAACGGGTGTGCAAATGCTGTCTTTGAGTAGAGGTTTGGATGATGTTACGCGTAGAGTGTACACACAGTTACAGGAGAAGATGAATGCCGTTTGTAGTTGTTTATCGAAGGGGATACACAGATGAAAACAAACAAAAGAAAATATGCGCTTTTAAGTGCGAAAGGTGTTGCAAGTGGAGGAGTCGGTTGGCAGTTTCGTCAGATGAAGGGTGGCTACGACGGGCCCTTGGAAAACGAGAGATGCGGGCCCTACTAGTGAATGATTAGCGAGTGGTGAGGAGGAAAAAAGAAAGCAAAGTGGAGCATTGAAGAAGGAGACACGGTGCAGAAGATTGGAAGGAGATATGCATTTATGTATCACGGCGGCGGTGGAGATGAATAGGCGATGCGGGTTGGTTGAGGGAACCAAGGGAGAAAGTTTTTTCGGCAAAGCAGAAGAAGCTGGGGAGGAGCTGTGCTCGGTCGCTTTGTTACACAACTTTGCTGTGGATGGGCGTCTGTCACGCAAGAGGGATGGCCGTTTGCGTCGTCGAGCTCTCAGTTGGCGCACACCTGTTGGCTGGATTTGCACCTGAGAAAGAAGACTAACACACCCAATTAAAATTTTCCAAGTGGCGATTTCGCGACCATTTACTGCTCATAACGTGCCCACACGCGTGTCCCAACGGCCGTCCATTGGTCTAGCTGCTCAACCCCTATCAGCACTCATCGCGCATTCCTCTCTAACGCCCCCGATCATGCCTTGTCGCACCTCAAAGGTAACCGGGGCGCCACCTCTCCCCCACGTCCATTGCGCTCCCCGCTCCCCGCTCCCCAACTCACCGCACCCGACAGTCAGCTTCTTGGGCTACCTCTCGCGGGTAGTAGGCTTCCTCTTCGATACTTGCCGATTCTCATCGCAGTAAATTAGCACCCTCGCGCGCACTCCACGGCAACGGGCACTCCCGATCCTTTTCGTCCGCCAGCTGATGCAGCCTCCCCTCATCGCCAATGCTCTCCCGCTTCGCTCATCTACGAGCTCTTTCGCGATCTCGCGTCCTGACTACACGCGCGAATGGATCTTCTCGAATTCTATCCTCCAATGAGCGATCAGCTTCAACGTCCCCGATCTCTCATGAGCTGCCAGTTGACTCTCTTCCTCGTTTTCCGACGCTCTCCACGCCCGGTGGCTTGCGCGCTCTAGACTATGTCGGCACGCTCTCATTTGCTCACACAGGCGCACTACTTGCAGCCACTTCTGGTATGGACGCCTTGGGCACATGCGTAGTGGGTACTATCACCGCGGTTGGCGGCGGCACCATTCGGGACGCCGTCATCCTCAACGCGCGCCCATTCTGGACCGAGGAGCCCGAGTATTTGTATCTTTGTCTACTCGCGAGTGGCTTGACATTTGCGATGTGGCCGCGTGAGAAAGAGGACAATAGCGCGCTACATTTCGTGACGGATTCTGCGGGCGTTGCAGCTTTCGCGGTGATCGGGGCCCAAAATGGGGTACGCGCAGGTGTGCCAGCGATTGTGAGCGTGGTGTGCGGGATGGCGACAGCGACTTTTGGCGGGGCTGTTCGTGATGTGCTGTGCAATCGCAAGGTGAGAATTTTGCACTCGCACGCCGAGGTGTATGCCACAACGGCTGCGATGGGGGCAATATCTTATCTTGGAATGAGACGAATGGGTGCCGGAGTGAGAGCACGGGTCGGGACGGGTCTCGTGGTGGCGTTTGCGGGACGGTGCTTCGCGTGGAGATATGGGACGAGATTGCCTGTGTGGCAGTCGCGTAGCGAGACAGCGTGACCAACGAGACTGTCATGTGGACAAGCCTTTGTTTTGTGATGTCCATTCTGGTTGAGGGCCCGAAGTTCGTGGTGGCATGAAGTTCGTGGTGGCATGAAGTTCGTGGTGGCATGAAGTTCGTGCCAGAACTCAGTGCCAGAACTCAGTGCCAGAACTCAGTGCCAGAACTCAGTGAGAGTACCATACATCTTAGTGGACATGGGTGGATGATCACAGGTTGATGGTAACCTTCAGTAGTGTGTGTGCAATAGGTTTTGAGTGAAGATGATGGTCTCACTGTGCAGTGACGGCAGGTAAGAGACTGTGCAGCAGCGTGACATCGTTGTGGTGGTCGGCTGCGTGGACTGGCTTGACCGAATCCATGGACTTGTTTTTTGTACCGAAGGGTAACAGTTCATGCCTTAATTTGACATGAAAGAAAATTTTCAGGAAAGGAAATGCTAAAAAGAGCATAGAATAGGAAAGCGTGGCTCGTTTTGCTCCTTTTTTCCTCCAATCGAAAGCTTACAGCAGCTTCTGCATGACTAAAATCTGATATGTTGGCAGTGTCTCAGAGCCATCGCGCAGGGAAGCTCGTTGTGACCATCAAAAACAGTGCTCAAATCACATAATCCCAAATTTGACACAAGAATGATTGAGTTTGGCCCAATACAATTTAATGCAAATAACTACCCTCGTACTCGGTGTCAATGTGTGCTGCCAAGCACACTTTTCCCTTGAGCAGCAAGCCTTCGACGAAGGAAGCGACGGTGGTTCCTTGTGTCACTTAAGCGCTTTCTTTTTTCAATGCGCTCATCAGCAAGGGCGGCATATCTCCGCATTGCAACTGCCGACTCAGCCCTCGCTGCGGAACCCTCACCTTGTGCTCTGCTTTTAGTTCTCCTTCCCTCGTTTTGTGCTCGTTTTTCTTCCCTTTCGTTGAGAGCTTGCAAAACAAGTTCGCTTGTCAAATGAGCTCCATTGCAGTACTGATCCTGACGCGCCCTTCGTCCTCCACGTCTGCATCCCTCAGTAAAGATCGCTGGCTTTTGTTGAAAGCAAGAATAAGTTTCTCTACAGTAACCTCGTCACCAACTTTAAAAAGTCTGGAAAGCGATTGCGGTTGAGAATTCGGGGCATTAGCGCACCAGTGACGGAACGCCGTTCTAATCTTCGAGACGGAAACTTTGTGCTTGATAGCTAGAGACTTGTAAGGGGTAGGGGACTCTCTCTGCCGATCGAAAACCGCTTCCCGAAGACGAAACGTTTCGGAGTCCATCGTTGAAGAGGTGGCGGTTCTTTGCAGTTCTTTGCAAAATAGAAGGATATATAGTGTCGTGTGTCACGAAAAGGCGCCAATGTTTGAATCGCAGGGGAGTCCGGCCTTGTCCATCGCCATAAATCGTGGAATAGGGGACTATCTTTGGAGAAAGACGAAGTTGTGTTAAGAGAACAGTGTTTCGGTGTCGGGCTTCGCGGGAAATGCTGGGCTGACGATCAAATTTTCGACATGTCAAATTTATCCGATTTGCTACATTAGGGCATGTACTGTTACTTCGTCAATGTGGAGGAGGCTGTTGGAAATACAGGGGTCCCACGATATAGTGCCATACCGGCACAAACCTGTATATGTGGCACTATTGCAGGGTTGCCATTATACAAAGAGGACCAAAATACGACCTTTTACTCAGGAAGCGCACAAAACCATCTTTAAAGGACATTATGATAACCCGTGCCATGGCGTTTCGCATAGCACTAAATCGAGGGCGGCACTACTCAAGCTAGCACTATTGCGCGACCCCCCCTGTACAGTACTAGTACAGTACAGTAGCTGAGGTCTGGATTGACAGACTTGCGTGGCCGCCTCGGCCTTTCATGGTCGGCATCGAGAATAGTCACGCCACATAACTACACGGAGGTGCCGCCCCAACTGCAGTACACTGATCACAGCAATTAACCTGGGCCAACTTAATTCTGAGGCCCCTTTTTCAGGTCTATAACCATATTTAACATGGTCCGGATTAATTGTGAACCCAGATTAATATATTAATATATGGTCAAATCAGATATAACATGGTCCAGTTTATTTGTGAACCACTGGATTAACCTTGATTTCTAACATTGCTGACAAGTATTCAAGAAATTACGGCTCTACTTCTTGCCCATTGAAATGGACACGATGCTTGGATATTATTGTCTGCAGCTCAGAAAAGAGCTGCTTCTCCTCCCAAAGACCATATCGAGGCGGCGACATGCGTTCTCGCCCTTTTTGAACTCTAAATGCGACTTATCATAAGACTGTTTCCTCCAGGTCAAAACCAATAATAACCTGGTCCAGTTTATTTCTGAACCCAGGTTAATATATAGACCAAGGTTAATTGCTGTGATCAGGTGTAGTGCCAAGGCATTTCTATAACATTACGTGCCATCCATTTCTTCTTCTTGTTCCCGCGACGCGACGTGCAGTTGCATGTGTGTCATTAGTGTTAGTATGAAATTGATATTAAAATACAGAAAGGTACCCTATTTAGTGCTACCCCCCGTAGCGTGACATAATAGGCATTAAATCGGGTTTGGCTCAAGAAAGGTAACTTAACAAGAAGACTGTATTTAACTAAGGAAACCCGTCAAGGTCGTCTGTTTCTGCTTCTTCTGTGGCTTAAGAGCCTCGAATATGATGCGTCTGGCCTTGCGTAAATGTGAAGACGCGTCAGGTAGCGAGAGAGCTACCACTGCCGCCTCTAATCTTGAGAATCATTCGCTGCTTCGATCAAGGAGAGAGAACGAGACTGACTAGCATTAGAAATCTCTTCCATCACTGTACAGTATCTGTATGCTCTGCTTCAGTTCGCCCAGATGAAACACACCCGGACCCCCCCCCCCCCCCCCCCATCCATTTCCTCAATAGTTCTCTCCACATCTTCTAGAGCTTCTGTCTCCATGGCCTCTCGGACTGCACTTGAATCCTCTACCATAATCCAATCATTAATTACTTTCATTTAACGTGGCATTATCAGCGGCATCCCTTTGGTCATTGACACTGCTCACATTTGCATTTTTGGCCTGGAGAGATAGACCCGACATATCTTTTAAAGAAGATTCCATGGCGTCCTCTGCTGAAGCGTTCGAACCACTTCCATACTATGTTCAGCACGAGTTGAAGCATTTATACTGTGGCATGCCAGTGAAACGGAGCTCACGATTACCGCGGTAGAGCTTCAACCACTCTAGCAGCGAATGGTGCTCGTGAATATACTCGTGCACGGAAAGGATGAGGCGCTTGAAGCCTCAGACGGCCTGTGAGGGGGCGTCGAGAATTTGGAGCTACAGTTGCATAGTTTGATAGGAGTCAGTTGACTGCCAGGTTGCAGAACCTTCGCGCGGATGTGCCACGCGACTGCCGGAATGCACTGTCTTCTACTGCTGTACCAAGGGCTGCTTTTCTTACCACGTGCACGCATAGTTTTTGGCGATCGGGGGTTGAAGACTCTGCCGAGATTCTGCCCAGCCCCGGTTGCAATGCTGGCAGTGCTCTCTGCTCATGTACTGTTCTCATAGGCACTGATTCTGCCTGCGTATTCGGTGTCTGCATCCTTCTGGCAAAGGTGAACAGCTGGATAGTAAAGGACTTTGGCGAAGGCTGCTGCAAGTGATTCGGTACTTCCCTTACTGTTGAGTTCTCTCCCTCTCTTTCTCACTGTTTAATGCGCTATCCGCATACCGTTCTCTCCGGACTTACTGCCTCTCCCCGCAATCGTCCAACGGTCTCAATCGCCTGTCAATTGTGTTCCTCTCAGTCTGAACACCAAAAATGCGCACTGCTCTCCCTGACCTCTTACTGCGTCCCCACTACCTGCATTCCCGCATACTACTGTCGGGTTCCTATAATGCATATCACGCATCGGTCTAGCATCTGTGCTGACATCACTTCTGTCTTAGTCCTTACTTGCTCTGTGCTCCGCGCCCTTTCGCTCTTACACGTTTGCCACATATCCCATGCTCTTCGCCCGTTCGCTCTTACCCGTTTGCCACTTATGACAACTGTACACAGTGTCGTATTAAATGCGGGCTTCGGGTTTTTTTGCCGTTGTTTAATTTGACAGCAATCACAGTCAGCCGCCAGATTGCACAACCTTTGGGCAATTGTCGCAGACGCTTTCTTTTGTTGTCGGCCACGTCACTCCAGCCAAGGGGTACCTTCGAAGGTACAGACTGGGATTGTACGCAGAACGGAAGCCTCCACAAAGAAGTTTGGGAGGTCGAATACGCAAACCTTTTGACTATTTTGTGTTTTTCGGAGTCGCCCAAAAGGACAATGTTTGTGTTTT
>NW_005178994.1:10058-26293 GCF_000350225.1 Chondrus crispus
GAAAGGCACGTGTTTGCGGCGGTCTGCGAGAAGGCCAGGAGAAGGACGGGGGTCTCCGCGAGTACTGGGGGAACGGGAGTAGTCGACTTGAGTTGTGGATGTGGACGTGGTAGTGAGTAATGTGAGGGCAGGTACAAGTTTAGGCATAGCTCGTCTATTGACTGACTGTGGAGTAAAAAGATGTTGCAAGTAGGATTGCATGGATGTCGGGGGTTAGCATGTGGATGCAGATAAAGTAGTGAGTGTGAGAGTACGAGGACTGGGACACGTGTGGGCGGCGCGGTCTGGGCGCGCGCCATACTGTACATCGCTGGCGGCTTCCGCACCGCTGCGCGTAAAAGGCGAGAGAAGGATGTGTCCTCGGGAGATAGTCCGGTAGAATGGTGCGTACTAATTAAATCCGCGATGAGGGAGGGTCTTAACTTGCCCGGGTTTGCTTTGCTTGCCCGAGTTTGCCGGTCATTTATTAATTTATTAATGTAAGTACACGCCTTCCCCTTACGTTAGTAGTGGACAGGTGTCCTTTCCCTTACGTTAGTAGTGGACAGGTGTCCCAGAGCGACGGTGCTGACTTACAGAGGCATACAGCGCCATAAATTGCCAGAACGCAACGGGGAGGACACTGTGGGTTCTACAAATTCGCTCCGAGGACGCATCGACAGAGACGTGACATGCTGCAGCGTCAAACAACTTCGCCCCAGGGACGCGTCGACATGGACGCGAGACGCTGCAGCGTCGCTCGCTTCCGACCCAGAACGTGGCCATTGCGGGTGATCCCAGATCACCGGGATAAATAATTGATCTCACCCCCTACTTCTCTCCTTACTACTCCGCGGGATAGCGTATCTATCGCCGGCGCTGTTTGGTCAAAAAACGGATCTACAACCACTGCCCAGTATCGCCGTTCGCCTCCCCTCCTTTTTTCTCAATCTAATCACTCCTACGCAATGCACGGCAATAGAATCATCACTGCTACGACCGCACTAACCGCAACCGCAGCTCTATTCTCCCTCCTTTCATTGCACCAAGCTATTTCAAACTATCCTCGACCCCGAAAATTCACAAAGCCCTTAGATCTCGGACGGGGATGGACTTTTGTCAGAGCCAACAGGATTTTTAACGACAAAGAATTCAGTCCTGCGTACCGTATGGAGGGGGGGATAATATTTGGTCAGAAACGTCCGCTGCAGACGAGGAAGCAATAATGAGAGACTTTGCGTTGGTGGTCCCCGTCTTAAGAATGGTGGGAGTCAGAGAGATGCGCCAGAGGCGCGGAGAACGGCGCACGTGGCATTGAGGTGTGGAAGCCATTTTCAGGAAAGTAGTCGGCAGAGAGGTGCTTCGTAGAGTTGGGTTGCCTTTGCGAGATGGCAGGTGCATAGATTTTTGCAAGGGGGGAGTTGAGGATGTTTTCGGCAAAGGGCAAGCACTGCGTCCACCGGAGCACAGCGTCCAAATTCGAAAGTTACAAACTTACAAAAGTAGCCAATATATGATTGACATTTGTCATTACACACTGACATAACTTGAGCTTGCAGTGTAGGGTCGTACTTAGTTTCAAATCATATATTAACGCCCAGTAGCCAATAGTAGTGCAAATCATGGCTCGGGGCAAGCAAACCCGGGCAAACTCGGGCAAGAAACATGCAGTTTGTTGCTGCCAACACGTCCGTGCGTGTTCCACGTGTCAGGGCCTCCTTTAAGACAGCATGGACAGCCATGTTTGGATGTACATGTTTGCGATTTTCAAAATATTACATGTCCAATAATTTAATGTATTGTGTCAGCGCGCCGTGATCCGTAAATTGGCTCAAGGGGTGCATCATACCGGGCTATCGATAGGGAAGCGAACGGTCTTTCTGAGCAGTGATGCAAGGAAGTGGCTGCAAAAAAGCCGCAAATCTCATTATCTTACAGTGCCTGGTTCGATATAGTGCCGTTTTCGGCCCACTGACAGAGGGAGGCACTATATCGCGATCCCCGTGTACTGGCATTCAGGGACGTCAATAAAATGATTAAATTGAATTTTAATGTATGCTAAATTGGATCAAGATTGAATTCAATCGCACTTGTGCGGTAGGCGACAGCCAATGGTGTGCTCTCGTATGGCACGTTGGTAGCGGCAGATTCCATTATTCTAACTTTGTGTGTGCCATCATACTGTTAAGAAAAGTATTAAATGGACCAATCAGGTGCACGCTGACGTCCATACATGTCCAAACATGCCCGCCCATGCTGTCTTAAAGGAGGCCCTCATTCGATCCTTCGAAGTCCCAGTCGATGAAGAAACGAAGGTCACCTACATTGTGATGGAGTACGTGCGCGGTGAGGTGTTGAAGGACTGTTGGGACGATATGAGTGAGGCACGTCGTGAACGCGTGTGTGACCAGGCTGCGAGCGCTATTGCCGAGCTGCAGTCATTGCATGTGGACCGGCCAGGTCCAATTGGCGGTGGACGATCGAGGGGTACTTGGTTTACGACACTTGGAGCAGGACCATTTCACTCTGTTCGCGAGTTGGAAGATTGGTTTACTCACAAGCTTGATGTATGCAAGAGATACAACAGAGCGTATGCGAGTATACCTCCGTTTATGGGCAAGTTTGGGAAGATGGTTATGTCGCACATGGACGTTGCGCCGCGAAACATCATTCTGGAGGGTGATAACAATATTTGTTTAATCGATTGGGACTTTGCAGGAGCGTATCCTGTTCACTTTGAGAGAGCAGGTCTTTTAAATCAGGTACGAGAGGCAGATTTCTGCAAACGAATGCTGGCCAGGATGAAGCCTTATGAGCAGGAAATAAATGATCTAGAGAGCGTGACATGGGCAATAACATCGGCTTATTTAATTTAATTTAGGAGAGATTCGCAGTGCAGCGGGATTGAAAGGTCTAGGCATGCCATGACCTCGGCCTTGTACACTCGTACAGCTTAGTCTTCCAGGCTCTCCAATATTTTTAGCTGCGGGTTCAGCAGCAGCACGAATCATGTTAACATAGTAGCAGTTCAGGGTAGCATCAATGCATTCGGGGTACCTTTTGTCAGAATTTGCCCGGGGAGCGGGCGGGTGGTCTGAAACGTGTCCACGGGGGGCGCGGGCCACTGGGGCTCTGTGTGCGAGGGGGGCACAGGCGGGTGTGGCGCGAGGTGCAAGGCAGGAGGACGGGCCTTTTAGTTAGCTGCGGATGGTGCGGTTGGGTTTGTTGGGGTAAGTTTGTTTTGTGTGGGGACGAAGACGTTCACCGTCTTCGTCCTCAACCTTTATACTCCCACTCGACGCCAAGTCGAGTGGACTAAAAGTGTACTCACCCCCCCTTTTAGTGGGGTGCTACCTATAAATGGGCCTCTATCAGGCTTAATTAGGCGTTTGCCCGTTTAGGTAATGAGGATCCTTTAGGAGGATCCTCAAATTGTAGGTAGTTGAATTGTCTACGTGAGGTAGTGCCACCCACTAGGGACAGGTGGCACAACCTTAGGGATTACGGTATTGATAGACTCTGGTAAAAGTTGTGACACTCCTCTTAAGAATAAATTGGGCACCTTCGGGTGCCTCACGACTTGTCGATCCACTGTTCGATAGAGTGACGTAGTGTTGAATCCGTCAGTATTTGATAAGAAACAGTGCATCGCTTAACCTTTGTGAGGGCGTCAGCAGGGTTGTTCTCGGAGCGGATGAAACCGATATTCCGTAGTTCGTTCCGCTGATATGAATCTTTAACCACCTTGATGTCGATCATTAATAGTTTTCTGTGGTAATTGTTGACTTGGTTATCACGTCGAAGAGCAATAAGCTGTCTGTGAGCATCGAAATAGGAATTGGTTGGTTCGTCATTATCTCCATGTCCTTTTTGATGGCGAAAGTCATGTCGAAGGCGTCGGCGAAGGCCATAGTCTCGCTTCCTAGGACTGATCTAGAAACTCTTTTGGACTTGTGTGATGACCAATACAACGGCTGGCACTTGTTTTCCTTGTCAGCCAGGAACACGATGTACCCAAGTTGGGACGTTCCGTCATGGTTGTTGCTATAGGCAGCATCCGAATACGTTTGCAGTCGGAGAGAGCCTTTGTCTAACTTTGGATAAAGAAGTCTCTGTTCGGAGGTTTTTCTAATATGACGAACAACGGAGTTGAGAAGCTTTCTGTGGGTTGACGGATCTGAACTGAACCTTGTTTCGGTGACTTGCGTTGATTGAGCGACAGCACATGCTATATCAGGTCTGGTTTGTAGGAGCCACATTAGCTTCGCTCGAAGAGAGCTATACTGCGCAAAGGTGACATCCTTAGGTAGAGAATCAATAGTTTTGATGTAGCGTTCTTGATGGATACAGAATCCGTTGCTGGTTGTCTCAATATTGACACCGCTAAACTGTATCCTGTCAAATTCTCTATCTCTACACTGAAACCTCTTCTCAATACTTTGACTTAGCTTCAAATACTTTGCGTCTCCGGCATGTAGACAGTCGTCGACATGCGTAGCACACAGACCCGCGAGCTGATTCGCAATCTTCTTGAAAAAGAGTGCCCCATCTGTGGTACTTGCACTCATTCCAACGTCTTTCAAGATGTGGTCTCTTAAGGTCCTTCCCCAGTAATCTCCACTATCTGCGAGGCCATATAGTGGTTTTAACAGCTTAAGCAGTCGATTGGGACCAAGTTCAAATTCTGGTGACGGCTTAATGTACACATCTCTCATTAGCTTCTCTGCACTTTGAAGATAAGCCTGCGTAACGTCAGTTGAGAATAGTCGAAAGCTAAATACTGCTGCTAACCCTATTAATATTTTGACTGAAAACTGTCTGGCCGTAGGATTATCGTGAACTAAAGAACATTTCAGTTTGTCAGCGTAACCTTGAACAACATAGCGAGCCTTGTGGACTTCTTTGTTCGTACCGGAGTCTTTGATTGTTAGGACGAAGCGGCCTCCCATAATGTTAGCATTACGTGGTACTTCATCCTTAGTAACAATTTTCCAGGTCTCTCTCTTGATGAGTCCTTCTATCTCCTTCTTTTTAGCTGCATAGAACTGGCGTGCTCTAGGGTCACTAGGTTTGATTTCTTCAGTGATAAAGGAAGAGAAGGGAGTCTTTGGAGCAAGGGGAGAACGGAATATTCTTGTTTGATAGTGGATAATGGGACTGTGACCTCGGTAATATGGTTTGAGTTGGAAGGCGTTGAACATTTGCCTGTATGTTCCTTCCCTGTTCTGAATAGTTATCATTCTTCCTTGAACATGCATAACTATAAATGGTCCTAACCAGTTCTTATCCTGTTCACTAAAGACTAGTACTTCGTCTCCTAGTTGATATGTCCTATCGGCTGCTGGAGGTATCTGTCTTGTTAATGCTGCTTGTATTCTTCTTTCGGCTATGATTGCATTCATTTCTATCTGAGCAGACGTCAGTAGTCTCATTCGTTCTTCTTGGGTTGGAAGCTCAGTGCTGATGATGGGAAAACGAGGAGTTATCCCGAAGGCGAGAAATGAGGGTACAAGCCCTTTTTCTCCGATTGTGTCGTTCATAGCTTTTACCGCTATGCTGAGAAGAATTTTCTTGTGTGCTTGGGGGTAGTCAGCTCGCACTTTTCTGTAAATTCTTCTCAGAGGTTCGTGGAGTCGCTCTCCGATTCCAAGGGAGCTGTGAGCTTTGACTCCGGAAATTCTGAGCTGAATGCCGGCGTGGTCAGTGAGTTGGCGCCAGCGTTCAGAAGTAAAGGATGATCCTTGGTCAACGCGGAGACGGTTTGGGTAACCGGTGTACATGGTACACCATATTTGAATGAAGGCTAACCAAATACCTTCAACGCTTTGGTCGAAGTCTTCATCGAGGAAGGCAGCAGCAGAGAAACGAGTGGCCGTGTCGACGATGTGGAGTAAGGCCTTTCCGTCTAGGAACATGAGGTCCATAGATAGTTCTTCCCCAAACTTAACGGAATCCTCCGTTGGAAGGGAGGCCTTGAAACGAATGGGGGTTGGTCCCAAACGCTGACAAGTGTCACACGCTTGTTTAATCTGGTCCAGGACCTGTTTAGTTTCCTGGTTCGTTTCGTAAGGTCGAGCCATGCGGAGCAGGTTGTAGAGTTTATCCGTGGCAGGATGGGAGAATCCTCTATGAAGGCGCAAAAGTTCTGGAGAAGAAAAAAATATGTGCTCACGTTTTGGCCATTCGAGATAGACATGGCCGTTCTTGCGAAGCAGGGGAGTTCGTAGTTGCAGTTGAGGACAATGAAGGTGATTCGTGATAGTGTTGACGAATATTCCAAACTTATCTAGTAGATCTAAGCCTATTAGTAGTGGTACGTCTGAGTTAACTACATCTACTTGTTCCATGGTAGCGTGAGCGTCCGAAAGTGGTATCGTAATGGTCAAAGAGCCTAACGAGGGTTGACGGTCGTTGCCAAAGCGATAGCGGTTGTTGTTGGAAACGAGTCTAAACTTTGTGCCAGTGTATCGACAGTATGCCTTAGCCTGTCTTAAGCCGATTACTGTGCGTTGTGCACCAGTGTCAAGACATGCTCCTTGCCAAGGAATCCTTTGAGTTGAAGCAATGTGGCTCTGGTTGTAGACAACGAATTCGTGGTGACGTGGTCTTCTTTCGCTGTGGCGTGGAAAACGAATAAGGCGACTTATCGTAGAACGACGTTCAAGTTTAAACTTGCATCTCTTTTTAGCGCAGACAGTTTCAAAATATACAGTTTGAGGTGTATTATTTTGGAGATGGGAACTGTCGCTCGCTAAAAATCCGATGGATCTATAGTCCGATGAGAATTGGTCTTGTAGCCGTAAAAGGATTCGTTTTTCACGTGGTTGTTTACAGCTTCTTCTGTCTCGTCGGTGTCACTGTCAGTCACGCTGTCAGAGCCATCTGAGTGTTGTGACTCAGAGCTGTTTGGGGCATTTGGTTCGTCGAAGTCTTCGAAACAAGTGTCATTATGGTGCATGATGTCTTCCACTTGATTACTAAGTTCATACAGTATGTCCTTGACGTGGTTAGGGCGCGCTTTGATCATGCGTCGTACATTGCGTATGACAGAGGCGGGTCTAGAGCATTCTCGGATGAAATGATAATTACTACCACAGTTGTGGCAGCATCGTACGTTCCCAAAACGGTCCTTTCCGTTTATGGAATCCTTAAAACGTTTAGACGGTCCAGAGAAGTTGCCACGAGGATTTGACGAGGAGGATCCAGGTCGACGGGGTATACCGTATGTATTTTGTCTTTGGAAATGTATGCCGGGGAGGGTTGGCATCATTGACGGCGTTCTGGGGGGGTCACGCTTACGGCTTTCGTTCTGTTTCTGCTCTTGGAGCCAAGCTGCATCCAGTGCAGTATACATCTGCTGAAAAGTCCAAGGCGGTGTGGAAGCAAGGCTTTGAGTCAGAACAGGCTTAGCCCATTCTGTTCCTATCACGGCGTCGTGAAGGTACTCTGTCTTATCGGGATCTGATCGATGCGCTTGGGGCCCTTGTGGTGTGTACCGAGTGATGGTTTCGCGAAGTTCTTCTAGTGCTTCGCTGACGGAGCAGTTTTTTGTCTTGAGAATCTGTGACAGGCGAAGATTCTGCAATAATTTTCGAACTCTGTTCTGCCGCGTAATGCTGTTGAACTCTTGAAGCATCCATTGAACCGCTGAGTCGAAGGATGCTTGGGTACCAGCAATGGAAGTGCGATAAAATCTTTTGGCTTCGCCATCAAACACATTGTGAAAGTATCGCAGCTTCTGCTCTTCGTTGAGGTTATAATCATCAGCGGCGTCGCAATAGTTATCGATTACCTCGTTGATATCTTCACCTATTTTTCCCGAATAGCGTTCCTCTCTTTTGAATCGAGAAGCAATGTTATGCGCTATCTTTGAGTTCATGCTAAGATGAGAGGTGGGTTGGCTGCTCTGGTTGCTATGGTTGACCGACGGTGATGTCGAAGAGGAAAGACATGCAGACAGGTTCGCGTTGGCGATAATGCGGTCGGGCACATCGGTGAAGAACATGTCGACCAGGCCATACGCAATGCGGTTACTTCGAGGGTGAGGGGTATATTGTAGTCCCTTAACCGTGAGGTAATCCCTGAGAATGCGGAATAGCGTGGTGGGTCCTTTCAGTAACTCGCTTGAGTATAACACTTCGGGCGGGAGGTCGTCGCGGAGGGTGTTGACGCATTCTTCATTTGAAAGTTGAGGGTCTTGGGAAATGACAGTCGCTAAAGCGGCTTTAATGTCGGCTTGCGTCGAGGAAGACGGGCGGTAGCCGTCAAGGGTTGCCCTTATTACTTCTAACGTTACCATAGTAGCGTAAATGGGTAACGCTAATTTCCTAATATACTGAAGGTAGTAATATGGAAGAATACACAGACCTGTTGTGCCCAAATATGTCACCTCGGATACGTGTCCAACTGTGTATCCTTAGATACGTGTCCAGTTGTGTGTTCCTAGATACGTGTCCTACGCTTGACAAGTGTTTATAGCTATACACGCGTATATAGGGCAAAATTAACTTGAAGAAGTACAGTACAGTACACGTGTATTGGTGGTACACCTGTACCTGTGTGCAAACGTGTACACGGTTATGTAGGTGTAGGTTGTGTTCCCGTGTCGTTTGTGTTGTGTACTCTTCAAATCGATGTTGACAAGTGTGTCTTTCAAAGTTTTTAGGAATTTAATTCCTGACGTTGAGATTTAGTCAAAATTTAAATTTGCGCGCGTAAAATTTAAATTTTAATTGAGGCGGGCCTCTCGCTGACGGCGCGCGTTCCTAAAGTGGATCCCGGAGCGATTGTGTGATTCGAAATTGTGTCTGTCGGCAAACGGGAGATCACAGAGCTGACAGTGTAGGCGCGCCGCGAGATCCTGGAGGCGGATTTGTGCGCACGCGTGTCGGCCACTCGCCTCGTGGAAGGACAGTTGTCGCCGCGAGGTGAAAGAGCGCGCGCACGGGCGACAAGTGTACACCGTTCTATTGCGGGGAAGCGGGTTGCGTCGGCGACGTGCGCGCTGTTCTGCTACACGCGCGATGTGGCGTGCGCTGAATTCGGATAGTGGCGACGGTTCGTCCTCGTCGATTAAATCGATGGTCGACGAGGCCGAGGAGGCGGAACAGGCGGCGGTTGTTTCGTCCAATCGGTAGCCGTCTGCCTCTATCTCCACAAGGGGCGGCGCCTGAAACTCACTGTAGTCTGAGTCAGTAGCGAATGTCGAGGTGACAGGTGTCGTTGGGCGGGAGTTCCGGTCGGCGGCGGCGGTGGCGGAATCTAGATCGGGGGCGGCGGAGTCGCGATCGCCGGCGGCTGAGTCGCGATCGCCGGGGGCGGAGTCCCGATCGGCGGCGGAGTCGCGATCAACAGCAGCGGAGTCGCGATCGGCGGCGGCGGAGTCGCGATCGGCAGCAGCGGAGTCGCGATCGGCGGCGGCGGAGTCGCGATCGGCGACTGCAACAGCAATGCGTCGCCTCTTGGCAGCAGCTTCTCGTAGTACAGCTGGATCGTTGGCCGCACGTTTGAGCCGTGCCATAAAAATTACCAATAAATTGGTCACACGTGTGTACGTGTGTGGTATTACACACTAGCAATTATTAGACAGTAATAAATTGGTAGTGTGTAAGGAACCCAAATTTTTCTTGAAATTTCCAGGGGGCTTTGTCCGTAAACTTATAAGTGTCGGAATTTGCCCGGGGAGCGGGCGGGTGGTCTAAAACGTGTCCACGGGGGGCGCGGGCCACTGGGGCTCTGTGTGCGAGGGGGGCACAGGCGGGTGTGGCGCGAGGTGCAAGGCAGGAGGACGGGCCTTTTAGTTAGCTGCGGATGGTGCGGTTGGGTTTGTTGGGGTAAGTTTGTTTTGTGTGGGGACGAAGACGTTCACCGTCTTCGTCCTCAACCTTTATACTCCCACTCGACGCCAAGTCGAGTGGACTAAAAGTGTACTCACCCCCCCTTTTAGTGGGGTGCTACCTATAAATGGGCCTCTATCAGGCTTAATTAGGCGTTTGCCCGTTTAGGTAATGAGGATCCTTTAGGAGGATCCTCAAATTGTAGGTAGTTGAATTGTCTACGTGAGGTAGTGCCACCCACTAGGGACAGGTGGCACAACCTTAGGGATTACGGTATTGATAGACTCTGGTAAAAGTTGTGACACTCCTCTTAAGAATAAATTGGGCACCTTCGGGTGCCTCACGACTTGTCGATCCACTGTTCGATAGAGTGACGTAGTGTTGAATCCGTCAGTATTTGATAAGAAACAGTGCATCGCTTAACCTTTGTGAGGGCGTCAGCAGGGTTGTTCTCGGAGCGGATGAAACCGATATTCCGTAGTTCGTTCCGCTGATATGAATCTTTAACCACCTTGATGTCGATCATTAATAGTTTTCTGTGGTAATTGTTGACTTGGTTATCACGTCGAAGAGCAATAAGCTGTCTGTGAGCATCGAAATAGGAATTGGTTGGTTCGTCATTATCTCCATGTCCTTTTTGATGGCGAAAGTCATGTCGAAGGCGTCGGCGAAGGCCATAGTCTCGCTTCCTAGGACTGATCTAGAAACTCTTTTGGACTTGTGTGATGACCAATACAACGGCTGGCACTTGTTTTCCTTGTCAGCCAGGAACACGATGTACCCAAGTTGGGACGTTCCGTCATGGTTGTTGCTATAGGCAGCATCCGAATACGTTTGCAGTCGGAGAGAGCCTTTGTCTAACTTTGGATAAAGAAGTCTCTGTTCGGAGGTTTTTCTAATATGACGAACAACGGAGTTGAGAAGCTTTCTGTGGGTTGACGGATCTGAACTGAACCTTGTTTCGGTGACTTGCGTTGATTGAGCGACAGCACATGCTATATCAGGTCTGGTTTGTAGGAGCCACATTAGCTTCGCTCGAAGAGAGCTATACTGCGCAAAGGTGACATCCTTAGGTAGAGAATCAATAGTTTTGATGTAGCGTTCTTGATGGATACAGAATCCGTTGCTGGTTGTCTCAATATTGACACCGCTAAACTGTATCCTGTCAAATTCTCTATCTCTACACTGAAACCTCTTCTCAATACTTTGACTTAGCTTCAAATACTTTGCGTCTCCGGCATGTAGACAGTCGTCGACATGCGTAGCACACAGACCCGCGAGCTGATTCGCAATCTTCTTGAAAAAGAGTGCCCCATCTGTGGTACTTGCACTCATTCCAACGTCTTTCAAGATGTGGTCTCTTAAGGTCCTTCCCCAGTAATCTCCACTATCTGCGAGGCCATATAGTGGATTTAACAGCTTAAGCAGTCGATTGGGACCAAGTTCAAATTCTGGTGACGGCTTAATGTACACATCTCTCATTAGCTTCTCTGCACTTTGAAGATAAGCCTGCGTAACGTCAGTTGAGAATAGTCGAAAGCTAAATACTGCTGCTAACCCTATTAATATTTTGACTGAAAACTGTCTGGCCGTAGGATTATCGTGAACTAAAGAACATTTCAGTTTGTCAGCGTAACCTTGAACAACATAGCGAGCCTTGTGGACTTCTTTGTTCGTACCGGAGTCTTTGATTGTTAGGACGAAGCGGCCTCCCATAATGTTAGCATTACGTGGTACTTCATCCTTAGTAACAATTTTCCAGGTCTCTCTCTTGATGAGTCCTTCTATCTCCTTCTTTTTAGCTGCATAGAACTGGCGTGCTCTAGGGTCACTAGGTTTGATTTCTTCAGTGATAAAGGAAGAGAAGGGAGTCTTTGGAGCAAGGGGAGAACGGAATATTCTTGTTTGATAGTGGATAATGGGACTGTGACCTCGGTAATATGGTTTGAGTTGGAAGGCGTTGAACATTTGCCTGTATGTTCCTTCCCTGTTCTGAATAGTTATCATTCTTCCTTGAACATGCATAACTATAAATGGTCCTAACCAGTTCTTATCCTGTTCACTAAAGACTAGTACTTCGTCTCCTAGTTGATATGTCCTATCGGCTGCTGGAGGTATCTGTCTTGTTAATGCTGCTTGTATTCTTCTTTCGGCTATGATTGCATTCATTTCTATCTGAGCAGACGTCAGTAGTCTCATTCGTTCTTCTTGGGTTGGAAGCTCAGTGCTGATGATGGGAAAACGAGGAGTTATCCCGAAGGCGAGAAATGAGGGTACAAGCCCTTTTTCTCCGATTGTGTCGTTCATAGCTTTTACCGCTATGCTGAGAAGAATTTTCTTGTGTGCTTGGGGGTAGTCAGCTCGCACTTTTCTGTAAATTCTTCTCAGAGGTTCGTGGAGTCGCTCTCCGATTCCAAGGGAGCTGTGAGCTTTGACTCCGGAAATTCTGAGCTGAATGCCGGCGTGGTCAGTGAGTTGGCGCCAGCGTTCAGAAGTAAAGGATGATCCTTGGTCAACGCGGAGACGGTTTGGGTAACCGGTGTACATGGTACACCATATTTGAATGAAGGCTAACCAAATACCTTCAACGCTTTGGTCGAAGTCTTCATCGAGGAAGGCAGCAGCAGAGAAACGAGTGGCCGTGTCGACGATGTGGAGTAAGGCCTTTCCGTCTAGGAACATGAGGTCCATAGATAGTTCTTCCCCAAACTTAACGGAATCCTCCGTTGGAAGGGAGGCCTTGAAACGAATGGGGGTTGGTCCCAAACGCTGACAAGTGTCACACGCTTGTTTAATCTGGTCCAGGACCTGTTTAGTTTCCTGGTTCGTTTCGTAAGGTCGAGCCATGCGGAGCAGGTTGTAGAGTTTATCCGTGGCAGGATGGGAGAATCCTCTATGAAGGCGCAAAAGTTCTGGAGAAGAAAAAAATATGTGCTCACGTTTTGGCCATTCGAGATAGACATGGCCGTTCTTGCGAAGCAGGGGAGTTCGTAGTTGCAGTTGAGGACAATGAAGGTGATTCGTGATAGTGTTGACGAATATTCCAAACTTATCTAGTAGATCTAAGCCTATTAGTAGTGGTACGTCTGAGTTAACTACATCTACTTGTTCCATGGTAGCGTGAGCGTCCGAAAGTGGTATCGTAATGGTCAAAGAGCCTAACGAGGGTTGACGGTCGTTGCCAAAGCGATAGCGGTTGTTGTTGGAAACGAGTCTAAACTTTGTGCCAGTGTATCGACAGTATGCCTTAGCCTGTCTTAAGCCGATTACTGTGCGTTGTGCACCAGTGTCAAGACATGCTCCTTGCCAAGGAATCCTTTGAGTTGAAGCAATGTGGCTCTGGTTGTAGACAACGAACTCGTGGTGACGTGGTCTTCTTTCGCTGTGGCGTGGAAAACGAATAAGGCGACTTATCGTAGAACGACGTTCAAGTTTAAACTTGCATCTCTTTTTAGCGCAGACAGTTTCAAAATATACAGTTTGAGGTGTATTATTTTGGAGATGGGAACTGTCGCTCGCTAAAAATCCGATGGATCTATAGTCCGATGAGAATTGGTCTTGTAGCCGTAAAAGGATTCGTTTTTCACGTGGTTGTTTACAGCTTCTTCTGTCTCGTCGGTGTCACTGTCAGTCACGCTGTCAGAGCCATCTGAGTGTTGTGACTCAGAGCTGTTTGGGGCATTTGGTTCGTCGAAGTCTTCGAAACAAGTGTCATTATGGTGCATGATGTCTTCCACTTGATTACTAAGTTCATACAGTATGTCCTTGACGTGGTTAGGGCGCGCTTTGATCATGCGTCGTACATTGCGTATCACAGAGGCGGGTTTAGGGCATTCTCGGATGAAATGATACTTACTACCACAGTTGTGGCAGCATCGTACGTTCCCAAAACGGTCCTTTCCGTTTATGGAATCCTTAAAACGTTTAGACGGTCCAGAGAAGTTGCCACGAGGATTTGACGAGGAGGATCCAGGTCGACGGGGTATACCGTATGTATTTTGTCTTTGGAAATGTATGCCGGGGAGGGTTGGCATCATTGACGGCGTTCTGGGGGGGTCACGCTTACGGCTTTCGTTCTGTTTCTGCTCTTGGAGCCAAGCTGCATCCAGTGCAGTATACATCTGCTGAAAAGTCCAAGGCGGTGTGGAAGCAAGGCTTTGAGTCAGAACAGGCTTAGCCCATTCTGTTCCTATCACGGCGTCGTGAAGGTACTCTGTCTTATCGGGATCTGATCGATGCGCTTGGGGCCCTTGTGGTGTGTACCGAGTGATGGTTTCGCGAAGTTCTTCTAGTGCTTCGCTGACGGAGCAGTTTTTTGTCTTGAGAATCTGTGACAGGCGAAGATTCTGCAATAATTTTCGAACTCTATTCTGCCGCGTAATGCTGTTGAACTCTTGAAGCATCCGTTGAACCGCTGAGTCGAAGGATGCTTGGGTACCAGCAATGGAAGTGCGATAAAATCTTTTGGCTTCGCCATCAAACACATTGTGAAAGTATCGCAGCTTCTGCTCTTCGTTGAGGTTATAATCATCAGCGGCGTCGCAATAGTTATCGATTACCTCGTTGATATCTTCACCTATTTTTCCCGAATAGCGTTCCTCTCTTTTGAATCGAGAAGCAATGTTATGCGCTATCTTTGAGTTCATGCTAAGATGAGAGGTGGGTTGGCTGCTCTGGTTGCTATGGTTGACCGACGGTGATGTCGAAGAGGAAAGACATGCAGACAGGTTCGCGTTGGCAATAATGCGGTCGGGCACATCGGTGAAGAACATGTCGACCAGGCCATACGCAATGCGGTTACTTCGAGGGTGAGGGGTATATTGTAGTCCCTTAACCGTGAGGTAATCCCTGAGAATGCGGAATAGCGTGGTGGGTCCTTTCAGTAACTCGCTTGAGTATAACACTTCGGGCGGGAGGTCGTCGCGGAGGGTGTTGACGCATTCTTCATTTGAAAGTTGAGGGTCTTGGGAAATGACAGTCGCTAAAGCGGCTTTGATGTCGGCTTGCGTCGAGGAAGACGGGCGGTAGCCGTCAAGGGTTGCCCTTATTACTTCTAACGTTACCATAGTAGCGTAAATGGGTAACGCTAATTTCCTAATATACTGAAGGTAGTAATATGGAAAAATACACAGACCTGTTGTGTCCAAATATGTCACCTCGGATACGTGTCCAACTGTGTATCCTTAGATACGTGTCCAGTTGTGTGTTCCTAGATACGTGTCCTACGCTTGACAAGTGTATATAGGTATACACGCGTATATAGGGCAAAATTAACTTGAAGAAGTACAGTAGAGTACACGTGTATTGGTGGTACACCTGTACCTGTGTGCAAACGTGTACACGGTTATGTAGGTGTAGGTTGTGTTCCCGTGTCGTTTGTGTTCCGTACTCTTCAAATCGATGTTGACAAGTGTCCTTTTCAAAGTTTTTAGGAATTTAATTCCTGACGTTGAGATTTAGTCAAAATTTAAATTTGCGCGCGTAAAATTTAAATTTTAATTGAGGCGGGCCTCTCGCTGACGGCGCGCGTTCCTAAAGTGGATCCGGGAGCGATTGTGTGATTCGAAATTGTGTCTGTCGGCAAACGGGAGATCACAGAGCTGACAGTGTAGGCGCGCCGCGAGATCCTGGAGACGGATTTGTGCGCGCGCGTGTCGGCCACTCGCCTCGTGGAAGGACAGTTGTCGCCGCGAGGTGAAAGAGCGCGCGCACGGGCGACAAGTGTACACCGTTCTATTGCGGGGAGGCGGGTTGCGTCGGCGACGTGCGCGCTGTTCTGCCACACGCGCGATGTGGCGTGCGCGGAATTCGGATAGTGGCGACGGTTCGTCCTCGTCGATTAAATCGATGGTCGACGAGGCCGAGGAGGCGGAACAGGCGGCGGTTGTTTCGTCCAATCGGTAGCCGTCTGCCTCTATCTCCACAAGGGGCGGCGCCTGAAACTCACTGTAGTCTCAGTCAGTGGCGAATGTCGAGGTGACAGGTGTCGTTGGGCGGGAGTTCCGGTCGGCGGCGGCGGTGGCGGTTTCTAGATCGGGGGCGGCGGAGTCGCGATCGCCGGCGGCTGAGTCGCGATCGCCTGCGGCGGAGTCCCGATCGGCGGCGGAGTCGCGATCAACAGCAGCGGAGTCGCGATCGGCGGCGGCGGAGTCGCGATCGGCGGCGGCGGAGTCGCGATCGGCAGCAGCGGAGTCGCGATCGGCGGCGGCGGAGTCGCGATCGGCGACTGCAACGGCAATGCGTCGCCTCTTGGCAGCAGCTTCTCGTAGTACAGCTGGATCGTTGGCCGCTCGTTTGAGCCGTGCCATAAAAATTACCAATAAATTGGTCACACGTGTGTACGTGTGTGGTATTACACACTAGCAATTATTAGACAGTAATAAATTGGTAGTGTGTAAGGAACCCAAATTTTTCTTGAAA
>NW_005178994.1:26393-33179 GCF_000350225.1 Chondrus crispus
CAAACTTACCCCCGGGAGGGGGGGGCGCGGCCCACTGGGGCTCTGTGCGCGAGGGGGGGGGCACAGGCCGTTGTGGCGCGAGGTGCAAGGCAGGAGGACGGGCCTTTGAGTTAGCTGCGAGTGGTGCGGTTTGGTTTGTTGGGGTAAGTTGTTGTGTGTGGGGACGAAGACGTTCACCGTCTTCGTCCTCAACCTTTATACTCCCACTCGACACCAAGTCGAGTGGACTAAAAGTGTACTCATCCCCCCTTTTAGTGGGGTGCTACCTATAAATGTGCCTCTATCAGGCTTAATTAGGCGTTTGCCCGTTTAGGTAATGAGGATCCTTTAGGAGGATCCTCAAATTGTAGGTAGTTGAATTGTCTACGTGAGGTAGTGCCACCCACTAGGGACAGGTGGCACAACCTTAGGGATTACGGTATTGATAGACTCTGGTAAAAGTTGTGACACTCCCTGCTTGTAAATAATGTTTTTTATCATACGCGATATGCACCGTGATTTTAATACAATTCTCAAATACAATTCTCAATAGCAGTAGGGGCAAAAGAAGCCATTGAATTTCTTGAAACACATACATTGTAGTGTACGGTGTACTGTGTAGCCGCAAGCATCCACATCCACATCCACCCCCACACCCCCCCCCGCACACGTGTCCGACGCGCGCCGCAACGTGTCCGCCCGCCATGCAACCGCACGTGCAACCGCAAAGTCTGGCAACATCGGCATATCATAGGGCCATTGGCCATGAGGTGGCGAAAGCCATTTCGTCCAATAAGAACGCTCTAGACTGCCGCCAACGATACTTGGATGGCTGGCATTGGGCGACGTATCTAGTCGGACCAAAAGTAACAGTTTTGTATGCGCACCATCGTAGATTTAACTATTAATTAGTATTCTACACTCGACGGCGCCGCGGTATCGCGCCCATCAGGGCCATTCCATTCATCGTGATTGGCAATCATGCAATCACGCAATCACGCGATCACGACATTAATTTAACGTCGTTCTGCAAGTTGGAGCACAAGATTAATTTTAAGTCGATTTTTATTTCTTTAATGAGCATGACCATTTTTTAGGAAACGTAATATAAACAACCAACCACAAGGGAGCAGGCACCATTTATTGACGTGATTGCGTGATTGCGTGATTGCCGATCACGATGAATGGAATGGCCCTCAGTCTCGGACTGGATGAGTTGTGTGACCGGGGGCAGCTCGCCCCCTTCCACACAGGAGAGCAACTAACTCTCGATCACGTTTATTGCTCACCTCGCACGTTCAAAGTCCCGCCTCTCCCGCCTCTCCCGCCTATCTGCGTACAACGTACGACATATTGTACCGTAGTATGTCCCAGCGCTGCATCCGCTACAGTACACCCGGGGACGGTATTTAGTGTCACTGATACCATTTCCGTTATGGAAATATCGACCCCTAAACATATATTAATGTCAGTGATACTATTTCCGTACTTACACTATTTCAGTGAAAACGGTATTACTGTCACTGATATTGTCAAACGTAACAATAGGGTAACTACGTACAGTACCTCAAGTATTGCAGTTGAGTGAAAGCACTTTGAGTTTGGGGAATATCAGTAGAAACGTAAACTAAGTGTGCAAATAATACAGCAACGCAGATTATAGCATAAGTTGTGCATCATATGTTCAATGCGAGTCCACTTTCAAAAACGGGAGAGCCCGCCATTTTTGTGAGATATACCTCGCAGTTTCAGTCTACTCCAAGTAAACACTATAAAATGGAACAACTGCGCAGTTGATATAGAAAAACCACTTCTTGCAGCTGCTCCTCATTTCTCCCACTCTTTTTACAATTTCAAAAATGAATCCCTCCTGCACTGTTCAGGCTCTTTCGGACATCACCAACCGACACGTCAATGAAATCGTCGATCACAATGATGACGACGTGGTCGCCAGCGATGATGAGAACGACTCCAATTGCCCTATTTATGACACTTTTTACAATGAAGGAGGTTCTCAATCTATTAAGGAAATGTGTAATTTTAATTCTTCTCAATTCTTCGAACTGTGGCTTATGATTAAAGACTACGTGTCAAAGAATTGGAATGTTGGCAGAGGTAAAAAACACAGTACAAGGCCCAGGATGTTCTCTTTATGACACTTACTGTACTCAAGCATGGTCAGCAATGGAACTTTACAGCTCGTCTATTTTCTGTTAAATGTTCTACTTTCGAACGTTTAATAACTGGATTTCTACGTATGATATCAGAATACATGTATGATATATGTGTGGCATGCGTCGAGGAAAAATGAACAACGGCCAAGTTTCGTCTGGAGGACCGGGTGTTTTCGAATTTTGAATACGCGAGATATGCTGTCGACGTCACTTTTCAGCAGAGCAATCGTCCAAGTGGAAATATATCAGAAGGGAAGCGATACTTCTCCGGTAAGCATAAGCTGTATGGGTACAAAGTGGAAGTTTCAGTACTGCCTACTGGGCTTGCTATTGGGTGCACAGAGCACTATCCGGGCTCCGTGTCGGATCTGGAGATATTTCGTCGTAAAAGACCCTTTCATGAAGAGGCATCTAAAAAGGGGGTACGTGATTTACGGATGAGGGACGATTGAGCGAATTTATGGATGACTACTGGGCCATACTGGCGGACAAGGGATATCAAGGTGCAGCCGAAGATCTACGTGTGGCGCACCCGGTGCGCACCCTCGCACGTTCAACGCTGTCATTGGACGACGTGGACTACAATCGCCAAGTATCTTCTGATCGTGTCATAGTAGAAAACTACTTTGGGAGAATGTGCAGTTTATGGACTGTACTTTCTCATAAGTGGCGCTGGGGAGAGGGATTGTACGAGCACGTGTTCAAAGCGTGCCTGACGTTGACCAATCTGAGTGTCAGGGCCCGCCCTCTCCGCTTCGAGGACGGGCAGCACAGCACTGGTGTACGTAATCGCCTACGGGCCATATCAACTAGTCAGATGCGAAAGAGGCGCCGTGTACACGTTGAAAACACAGAAAACTGCCGCGTTCGCATGTCTAGTGGCACGCATCGTGCACTGTTTGATGACAGTGACACGGAGTAGGGAGGTATTACGTGCGCATCTCCTTCCATTTACGTGGTTTGTTTTAGAGTACTGTACGGGTAATGCATTGTGTTCTCTTTGATTTTAATCAGTAAATGCGGTGAAAGTGCTGTACTGTGCATTTCGTAATGAATTAAGATTTTACTGTGTAGATACAGAGTAAAGTCCCTTTCCAGTGACAAAAAAGGGGTTCCACCAATTGGGGCGTTTTTGTCACTACAGAGGGAATGTCACTGTAGCGAGTATTCTTTGTAATGCTTATGTAAGCAGTTCATGCACGCTGTACCTGACTCCATCCCCAAACGATACATCGATTGTGTCGCAATATACCAACATGCAACGTAAACACCTCACCAGCGCAAAGTTCTTTGCGAGGTGCCCTTCGAGTCGCGAGACCTTCCTTCTTGTTCCGTCACG
The DNA here is from genome assembly GCF_000350225.1 of Chondrus crispus. NCBI lineage: Eukaryota > Rhodophyta > Florideophyceae > Gigartinales > Gigartinaceae > Chondrus > Chondrus crispus. The sequence goes on from NW_005178994.1 coordinate 29,886, forward strand.
CCCCCATCCCCTCTAAACCCCTCAAATCAGGCCCCCTCTGGTATGATGTCGATGGCAGAACCAACGAATCAAGCCAGAAAGCGAAGTCACACTCTCCTTACCACGAAGAAGGAGGCCTTGCGCCTCCTCGGCGCACGTGACGATGGAACCTTCGGACGACCTTACCTCAACCCAAAAAACCAACAGCCATATACCGTGAAGTCAATAGCAGAATTTCTGCACGTCCAAAGGGCTGCTGTCTACAACTGGAAAAGAAACGCCCCTGCCATTATGCATACTGATGAGTCACTAAAAAGCAACAAGAAACGGAAAACAATTAGAAAATGCGACCACCCAGAACTAGATCAAGCAGTGAATACTTACATCCGAAGCAGGATTAACTACTTACGAGGTGAGTGTATCTTTAGAAAAGATGTCATACGAAAGATTGCTTTCGAGATCCGAGACGAGATGGTAACTAAATTGGAAACCAAATTGGTAACTAACGAGAGCCAACCAGAAAGAGCTCTTTTGGAGGATAGAATGTTCTCTTTGAAAGCATTTAAAGGTAGCAAGCATTGGTTTCATAACTTTATGGATTGGAACCACCTGGCAAGTTTTAAACCTCGAGGACAGAACGGCATGCATGAGGCCAAATTCGTAGAGGATGCCAGATCAAGGTTGCGCCGATTAGTTTGCACAACAAGCCCGACAGACCCCATGAATACAGATAAGGTAGCTGTACTGTATCGCTCATTCCCTTCACGTACAGTGGGTACTACAGATCGAGCGTCCTCCTACACAAGAATCAAGGATAGGCTCACAGCTGTTCTCACTGTATTTGCAGATGGAGTTAAAGCACTTTTGGTTATAATAGGAAAGTCAAAGAGGCCTAAATCATTTCCTAAGCGTTTCGACCCAACCCGAGATTTGGGAATATACTATTATAGTCAAGGTCATGCTTGGAATACACAATATCTTTGGGAGAAACAGGTCACTGCACTAGATAAAGCAGCTGCCACTCAAGGTCGAAAAGTTTTACATCTGCTGGACAACTGCTCGGCGCATGCTATTGATTACAGCAGCTTTAAAAATGTGGAGACCCAGTTTCTGCCACCCAACCTCACATCTGTGGTACAGTTTGTAGACGCCTCCATTGGAAGATCTTTTAAAGCGGCATTTAGGAGGTTGTTGGTTAATCACGTACTGGAGTATGTCAATGTACAGATGGCGAAACCCCCTTAGTGTCGAGAGTCATTTAAGCTGTCAAAAGCTGTGACGATTTATGATGCCGTGTGTATGATAGCAACAGCGTGGAACCTCGTGCCGACAAAGGTGGTTATTAATGGTTGGCTGAGTTGTGACATACTGGCACCTTATCAAGACAGAGAGCTCCGTGCTGCTTTATTATCTGCCACAGATTGTGGGAAGAGTGCCAAGCTGCCACACAGTGGAACACCGTTACAAATACAGAACAAAATATCTGAGCATCGGTCACCGGAAGCAAAGCGTCAGGGCGCTGACTATCTTAAATATCTTGAGAACACTACTGTACAAAGTGATGTTGACTGTACAAACCATAACATAACGCAACGTGAATGGCTCGATGGTGTTATGGAGCACTGGGGTGATGATCTCAGGGGACTCGAGAATTGCTCCGTTATTGATAATTTAGACGTTTCTGAACTCAGTTCATTTTTTAATGCGGAACAAGAGGAGGATACAAGCCATCCGATTGAGGGTAATTCTATTCACGATGTGGTCTTGTGTGTGTTGGAGAGTGATAATTCTGCCGAGGGAGCGGAGGATGAGGATGCCGATGCCATTTAGGCACCCCCGAAAGGCTCTGTGGATCGTTGGCAAGCATCAGCACGTTCTCTTATTTGTGAGACTGAGGTGCTGCTCGCTGAGAGCCATCCAGCGATTAACAGCTCTTGTCTCGGGAGATGCTGCAGCTTCTCAGGGTTGAACTTGCCCAAACTGGACTGTACAGGAGCCGAAACTCACGCCAGAAATAATCACCCAATACTTTTCGCGCAAAGAGTCTCAAAAATAAAGAAAAATCTATCACATGAACAGTTACAAGTCTAATATATTTTTCACTATACAGAGTTTGTCACTGTAGGCGAGCGTGTCATTATTCTGGGGAGAATCGGCCATTAGGGGGCCATATGAGGAGGGGGTTCGCCTTGAGACGGCATATCTGTCACAAGAACAGGGACTGTCATTACTTGAGGCCGTCAGTCGAGAGGGACTTTACTCTGTATGAATTTGGTGCGCGCGAACTGGTTTTCTACTGTACGTGCGCATCTACTGACAGATAGTATTATTTTTATTTGTTTTTGCGCATTTCATCATCACTCGCGGTTTGGCTCTACTGTACGGGTAATGCATTGTGTTCTCTTTGATTTTTATCAGTAAATGCGGTGAAGGTGCTGTACTGTGCATTTCCTAGTGAATTACGATTTTACTGTGTAGATATGAATTTGGTGCGCGCGAACTGGTTTTCTACTGTACGTGCGCATCTACTGACAGATAGTATTATTGTTATTTGTTTTTGCGCATTTCATCATCACTCGCGGTTTGGCTCTAATGAATAGTGTAAGTTCGATCCCATTAGAGCCTACAGCATTTCTTTTCGTCCTACCAAAACCTCACATGCCTGCCTCTAATCATAAGTCCTGACGCTGGCCCCCCCTCCTCTTTCCTTATCGCAGATGCCCCTTGTTACAACTCTGCATCGCCCAACCTTTTCCTATACACCAGACCAAAGACCGACCAGTTGACCTGTTCTTAGTACAAAACGCTTTTCAGTAATGAATGCCTGCGTATCTCCACTCCCGCGCACAAATTAGTGCTCCCGAAACGAACCGAACGAATCGCATACCAATACCATCCCTCCGGACCGGCAGTGAGATGGGTCCGGCTCAAAGGAAGGATTGTTCTATGTCTGGATTGATCCGTCGTCGTCCCGGGCTCTGACATGTATTAGTGTCAGTGACACTATTTACGTGGTGACACTAATTTAGCGCTGACACTAAATACCGTCCCCGGTGTACAGTACGCACGCCCTTGCCCCAGCCCGCCGCGCCCCTACTGCATCATGTCCCACCCACGCGCGAGCCCCTGACGCCAGTCGTGTGACGTAGCGTCGGCCGCCCTTGCAAGCTGGGCAACCAAACCCACAATGCACGCGCGCCTCCGCGGCCTTGCATGCGGTCCGCGCGCCGTAGGCCCCGTGCAGCCGCCCTGTCGCCATTCATCCCGTCCGCGTTCGCGCACCGCGGCGCGGCGCCTCTTCCCGCGGCGCTGTCG
>NW_005178994.1:33818-41953 GCF_000350225.1 Chondrus crispus
AAATATATAGACACGACCTCCAAAAACCATCAACCCCCCCCCCCCCCCCACGCAACGCTAGGAGACATGCCGCGGTTACACCATTCCAACGCACTCGCTGAGAACGTCGCGCGCACCGGATTCCCTTTTTAAACCACGCCGCTTGCAACACCCGCTAGTTTCCCCCCACCCTTCCTTCACCCCTCACCGCCCTACACCGCCCTCCACCCCCTTGGCACGTTTACCCCCCTCCCCTCCCCTCCCCTTCCCTTCCTTGGTTGCGAGCCCTTGCACGAAGCCGCCCCTCCGCCGCCCTCCCCCCCTCGCCCTCAACCCCTCGCCTCGTGGTCTCTCCCCTTCTAATTCTCCCCCCGCCGCGCAGCTGCCGCTCCGCTCCGCCTCCCTCGCCTCCCGCAACGCGCCTCGACCCGCCGCTTCGAACCTGCCCGCTTCCGTGCGCCGCGCCCTCCACGCCGTCCGTGTGTGTACCTCCTGTCGACCCGCACTCACCGCCACCACCCGCCTCCACGCGCCGCCACACGTTCCCCGCCTACCGCCGCGTCCGTACACAAGGGCACGGACCGCGCCTCGTTTTCCACAACATCTCCTTCCCCGCGCTTTCGCCCCCGCTCTGCTTTGTAGGGTACAAAAACAAGTCCAATTCTCTCGCAATTGGCCCGTCTCCGCACGCTTCCAGCGCACTCGCTTCGTGCATCTCGAAAAACACAAAAAAAGACAAGAAAAACTTAACATTTCCACCCCCGAATTTCATCTCCTTTTTATAATCAACCCATCCCTCCCTCCCGCCACCTCTTGCTCCCCATCCCCCACACACACACAACACACAAACAGCACGCAAACACGCGCATCTCCGTTTTGCTTTTTTCCTCTCTTGCCGACCGGCTAGCAACACACGCCTCTTACAGCCCTGGCGTGCTTCCCGCCCGCATCCTTTTCCTTATCAAACTAGCCGCCTAACGCAAGAGGCACCCCGCCACCATGTCCCAGTCGTCACCCTCCGCCGCCCGTCTCCGCCTCATGACCGATCTCAAGCTCATGCGACAAGAACCGCCCGAGGGCTGCAGCGCCAGCCCGCTCAGCGAAGAGAACCTCTTCGTGTGGGGCGCCACCATCTTCGGTCCGCCAGAGACCCCGTGGGAAGGCGGCGTGTACAGCTTACGTCTCACTTTCAACGAGCAATACCCCGAAAAACCCCCCCGCGTTCGCTTCACCGCAGAGATGTTCCACCCCAACGTCTACACCGACGGCACCCTCTGCCTCGACATCATCCAGGACAAGTGGTCCCCCATCTACACCGTCAACACCATCCTCACCTCCATTCAGTCGCTCCTCACAGACCCCAACCCGTCTAGCCCGGCAAACCCAGAGGCCGCGCAGCTGTACAATGCAGATAGGAACGCCTACAAGAAGAAGGTCCGCCGATGCGCCTCCAAGAGCGTCGAATGTTAGCCCCATCTTCCTCTTGTTGCCGCCAAGTCGCTAATGCGTGTCTCTCGCTTCGTTTCATCCTGTAGATTGTTCAAAACGCGCACTCCCCTGTACTCCTACTTGTGTGTATCTATCTTCAACACTTTTCTTTTTTTTTCTTTTTTTTTTTGGCTCGCACTTTCTCTTCTGCCCTGTCCTCCCTACTTCCATTTACGTCTTGTTCTGCCGAAAAGAGTCGCGCGTATCCTTGCGAACAAGCGCTCAAATCCATTGCATGCTGCATCGTTCCGCTCGACACTCTACTCGACACCTCTTCGCCTCCCCAACGTCTACATTTGCGAGTCGCGTACAAGACGGAAATCGCGTCACGACGTCGTCATGCCTCTTATCAGTCTCGGCTCGTTTCGCGATTGTACTTCGCTGATCAAAACTGTCCTAGCGTTGATGGTTAGTCGTTAACTGTCAAGTCGTTTTAAGAGTCAAGTTAATTCGGACGTACTTTGCATCCGAACAGTTATCCTAAACTAAGAGTCATCAGTCCTCTGACAAAGTAGCTGCAGCACACGACGATAGAAAGGAGCAGTAAAATCCAGTACCGCCCCAGAAACCTCAAGTTGGGCACATACCCCAGACGCGGTTCTAATCGTAGCGCCAACCAGTACAACCAAACCACCACCACCTCGTTTTCCCCCTCCGCAATCGGCCGGTCCCACACGTTGCCCAGGAAAGGCACGCTCTCTTCGTCCGACGTCCGAAACACGGACAACCGACGCTGCCGAAGCTCTTTTAAGTTCTTCCCATGCGGTGACCCAGATAGCATGTTCACCACCCCAGCCACACCGCTCGAGCCACCCACGCCCACCATTTCAGATATCCCACCTAGCACTCCGGACTCCAGCCGAATCCCCACACTCGCTGCCAGCGTCCCAATGTAGCTCCTCTCCCTTCGCGCACTGCTGCGCTCCGATTCCGCAATCTGATTGCGCAGCGCAAGCAAGCAATTTTTCAACTCCTCGGCCTTGTCCATGTCCCTTTCCCGGCTACTCCACGTCCCCGCGAGCCGCGCTGCTTGGGCGGCTTCTGCGAGCACAGCGAGCACCCTCGACCCCTCTGGAAAGGCTGGAAACCGTCTGTGTGCGGCCTTGACAATCGCCAGCCGCAGCAGCTCGTCGTCCACAGAACGCTGCCTCTCCTTCAGTTCAGTGCGCCACTGGCTCTCCTTGACGCTCGATGCGTTCCCCGGCGACCCAGACGGCGACGCGAGGTGCGCGTTGATTGAGGACAGTGTCGACGTAATTGCGGCCATGGAGGGCGTGCGATGGTTCGACCTGCTGCTCGACGTCTTCTTCTTCGGAAACAAGCAAGCGCTCAAGCCGTTCCGAATCGACGCTCTCCACGGCGCTATGTACAGGGCGAGAATTCTCATGTAGGCGACCAAGGGCCCGAGCGAGGCTTCAGGCTCGTAGTGCTTTAAGACGTTCTCGAGCATCTTTTCGGCGGCGCGGTACACGGCAGACGTGTTGGTCTGGATGCGCCAGTCCAGCTCGTCCGGGACGTCCATGGGGTGAAAGTCGAGGTCCAAGTCAAGAGCGGACGGCGCGGCGGGGGCAAGGGCAAGCAGAATACTGGTGACCGACTCTGCCGCGTTGGTCGACGCGACTGGGGGTTCAGACGACGGACGGTACGAGGCCCAGGGCATAAACAGAAAGTCGAGACAGGTGGCCAAGAACAAACTGTTCGGCCCGACGCGATCTGTCCCATTCAAAGCGGATGCGTACGAGGCAATGGTACGGTTGTATAGGGCGCGTGTAGACGGAAGCGACGCAGATCTGCGGACGCGGCGGGCGGGGTTCTGCCCAGAAGACGGCGCCCATTTGCGTGTGGGAGAGGCGACCATGCAGATGTAAAAGTAATCTATGGGGGAGAGGTAGACGTTCTTCTCATCGGTATCTTTGAGCGAAGAGAACAAGAAGGGGGCCAGAAAAGACTGTCCGTCTGTGATCGGCCTAACAAGCGCAGCAGATGGCCCTTCCCTGAGGGCATCTCTAGTGGCGAGCGGCAAGCTGGAGACAGGAAACTCAAACCTCATGTCGACGTCAAAGTTGACAGCTGCATCACGGGGGGGCGAGTTGCGTCGGCAGTAGGTATCGATGGGACCTCCAGGCATAGTGAACCTGATAAGAGCGTCGCGATCTTTGCTGGGGAGTTCGGAGGCAGTCTCGAGCCAGCCGTGGCCTTGACGGTAGCCGAAGACGCGGAGCATGAGGAGTGGGAGAAACTCGTAGACAATGCGGATATCATCAGGGTGCGAGAAGCTAGCGAGGATAAGCTGGGCGAGATGGGTCGTGGTGGGCTCCGTGGGGGCGAGGGAGTCGGGCTGGAGGTCATGCATTGTGAACGGGTCGACTTGAAGAATGAGGGCAAGCTCTGCCCGTAAGCCCGCCCGCAGAGGAGCCATGGTGGGGGCCGGATGGGACGAATTCTCGAGTGGGGGGGCGTTAGGAGGAGGGGAAGGGTAGATGAGTGAGTAGGGGAAGAGGGCTTCAAAGGCCAAGCTGGATTTCTGAAAAGTGGATGATGGTAAGGGTGCGATCACGGGCCGGTGAATGTGTCGTGGCTATGGGCGGGAAAATGGCGCGAATTTGAGTAAATGCGAAATGGATGAAAATCGAAAGAAATCGGCGCGGCGGTGATCAAAATGTGTTCAATCAGCTCTCTCAAGACTACTGGAAGATTCCACCACCTCCACCGCCCTCATCGCTACTCAGTCTCCAGCTGATAAGGCTGTACGAGGGTGGTCAGCGGGCCGAAGGCGAAGGCGAACACGACCAATGCAGCGCAGTAAAGGGCCATGACGCCTCTGCGTCGCGGGTGCGCGGCGATGGAGGAAAAGTCCGGCAGCTCGAGCAGGTTACAAATGACATGGGCGACGAAAGGCGCGCAGAAGGTGCGTGTGTTGATGTACAATGCGGCGGCGTAAATGCCAAACAAAAACGTGTAGGCCATCTGAAGCAGCAGGCCGACAAGGCCGAGCTCGCGCACGTGGTGCACGTGCGCGAGCGAGAACATAGCGGCGGGAAACAGCAGGCTCATGGTGACGCCCTGGCAGCTCCAGATGAGCAGCGTCTGGCGGCGGAACACGACCTCCTCGAGCACCGGGCCCGCCAGGTAGTTGCGCAGCGCGATGTAGCGGTCGCGCGACGCCGGTTGCAGCAGGGCGCGGCGCGGGGTGGCGATGAGATGGCCGGCGTACAGGAGCAGCGTGAGCGCGGCCGCCACGGCCAGTGCGGGGAGCCGCGTGCCCGACGAGATCTTGTCCGTGAGCGCCGGGATGCGTCGCCGCGTGTACAACTCGAGAAACGTGGCTAGGATGGACAGCGTGACCAGGCGCGAGAGGATGACGGGGCGGCGGTTGCGGTCGCCCGAGTTGAACGGCAGGTGCAAGGAGGAGACATAGAGAAGGGTGAAAGTGATGGACGTGACCACGGCTTCAGATAGGGTTATGTGGGGGGCTAGGCACGCCATGCATGGTCTGGGCGGAGCGGCGCGGAGGAAAGGAGGTGTGGGTAGCGCGGGTCGTGCGTGATGGCATTTGTCGGGTGAGACGATGATGATGAAGGGGCCGTGCGGCGGTGCTGATTGCTAACCGTTGATCAAAGGTCGATGAGGGGGAGGTGCTGGTCCCTTGTGGCAATGCACTGCCACGTGTCCACGTATGTTGCGCTCCTGAATCATCTGTAAGCTTTCAATAGTTGTTTACAGTCAAATGCTTTGATCCGCTCGTCTCTCTACATTGCTGTATTGCGTGTACAGACGCTGTCTGATTTGCCATGGAGAAATAAAACGGGATGTCGGCAGCACGCCGGCACCCGTCCGCTCCTTCTCCGTTTCCATCAACAAGCTTCAACTTCTCTTCGCCGTCCCCCGCTTCCACAAATATACCTACACGTCATGATCTACGACGTCAAGTCCGAGTACTACGGCCAGTTCCTCAGCACTAAGAATGCGCCGAGCCAGTCCAAATCCAAGTCGTCTGCCTCAACTCCGGCCGTCTCCAAACCCGACCCAGACGCCATGGACACTGAGGATTGATATCCCGTTTCCACTTCCCCCTGAATAAACCGCCCTCAATCATCTTTCACTCCCTCGTCCGTATCACCCACTTCTCAATCTCCTCCATCACCCTCGCCCGATCCGTCGCGCTGCGAACCACGCGACAAAACCCGAACCCCTCCTCCTCATTCGGAAACACAAACTTCCTAGACATGCCCGTCACGATCGCGTCATTGTTCACGCCCGGCAGCAACGTCTTGTGATTCGTCCGCTCCCTTACGCGCTTCTTGCACTCCTCCAGCGACGTGCCGAACACGATGACCCCTATCTCCGCCCCGTTAGCGCGCCCATAGTCTACTCCCGCAACGCACTAACCGTGTCAGTAACTCATCCCCACGCGCTCGACCCTTGACCGCATGCTCTCTCGCGCGCCGCAAAAGCGCCCCTGCTTACCGACCCAGTGCTTGCGCTGCTTGGCGTCAAAGTTGCACCGGTCAATCACGACGTTCTTCTCCGCCAGCAGCGCGCCTACCGTCGCGCGCTCGCACGCTATCCGGTTGCCGAGCTCATCCTGGCAGATTACTTGGAAGCCGAGCTGATTTAATTCGCTGGCAAATGTCGATTTGCCCGAGCCTGCGCATGGTGCACACTTCGTGGTCAGTAGCCGGATGCGTGCTAACCGTTTTCGCGCTTGCCGTGCGTCTTCGCGGGCGCTAGAGGCATACCTGGGATGCCGACCAGCACCAGCAGCCGCGGAGGGTGCTGTGTCGGCGACCGCTTGTGCTGCGCGTCTTTCAGACGCCGCAGCTCGGCCGCCTTGGGGTTGACGGTTTTATTGTTTCCTTGAGAGTTTGCGTTGCTTGACATCACCGTGCTCATTTTCAGAAAAGCTCCAGGGGAGAATGGAACTGGCGTTTGTGTGACTGGGCGTGGCGAACGACAAGGGTTGGGGGCTAGCACTTAAAGGGTGCGTGGGGCGTGCCTCGGATGTACACGATGGGGAGTTCCAGGGGTGGCTACGGTTCTGTGTACTCTGCGCAGAAGAGAACTTGGTGCTTTTCGCCAATCACCGTGCTGCATTTTGCTGGCGTCTGCCTCCCGTTTTTCTGTTTTTCATCCCGATTGCGGTGTGAAGTGCACCAGTGTCAAAAGTACTCCCGCACAAAGCTTGACTACGACAATGACAACATCAGCGAAGGGGCACACCTGCTTCCATCTCCATACCGATTTATAATACCAGACCGCGTGGATGCACGTCGTATACGCCACGCAATTCCCTCCCTCGCAGACAACTATACAGTCATGCACGTTGCGTCTCGCGCTGCTCTCCATTTCCCCCTGCCTTGCGCGACTGTTACAGGAGGACAGTACACTCCTGTGTTCTCTTTCTTCGCAGCAGTGCAAACAGCGTCGGCCTTCAAAGGTTGCCAGAAAACGGATTTATTGATGTAAGTCGCTGCCTGTACAGTCCTTTTTTCAAATGATGGAAATCATCTGTTGGAGGAAAAATTATGGCGACAGCGAAAAGGAATCCTCACGTATAGAATCGCAAGGTGCGCCACTACAACAAGCCTAATACGATGGCGCGTTTGTCTCAATGCACCGCCCTGCCACTCGGGCTTTGAAACACTTGATATCTCAACTCGAGATGCGGACATCGCGCCGACAACCCCTGTTTGGGCTTTGTATCTACGGTACGTAATGATTATACCCACACCTCTTTATATAAATTAACTATCTGCGTTCCAATGCACTCGACTAGGTTAGTCTCGACGCATGCCCCCCTGTTGCAATAAGCGTTGAGCTGAGAATAAACAGCTACGCTAATAAACCTGGAAAATTAAAATGGGTTCATCACGAGGAACTAACTCCCACAACACGAGTGCTTGCTTCAGCGCGGAAAGCAGCGCTGAACTTACGCGATGTCTGTGCGAATGCGTAGGCTTCGATGTATCTAGCGCAAGCAGATTGACCGGCGCGTTGGAGCGAAGGCGTGCGTGCCCTGGGCACGAGGTGCATGAGGTATGAAGGGCTGATTCATTGGCGCAGAGACAATGCGCCGCCTCGTTGAAGTACGAGTGGCGCAGAAAACAGACCGTGGGCAATACTGCACGCGCGAACAGCTGGCGAGTGCAGGACGGTGGGGAGCGGTAGTGCTCCAGCGGAAGTGCGAAAGAGTGACAGGCTAGGCGCGGGGCGTGTGGAAAGGGCAGGCTATTCTGCAGAAGGATCCTCGATAAATTCTATGGCGTTCGCGTCCAAATCCCTCGTGAAAACAGCGCGTCTCCCGCTCTTGCTAAACGTGAACGGCTGGTGATGGCGCTCGAGCGAGGCGATTAGTGGCTCTAAGTCTCTGACGGTGACGGCCACATGGCGGTCCCTATAAACGCGGATGGGGAAAATGCGGGTGAGCAAGCGGGGTGGAAGTAAAGGAAAGGCAAGGCAAGGAGAAGAGAAAAGGTGAGACGTACCGTCCGCCGTGCTCAGGGCGCCCCTCCTCAGGGTCTGGGGAGGGGAGCTCCATGAGGTGAATCTGGGAGGCACCGGCGCGCATGAAGGAGCCCTTGAACGGGAGTTTCGGGTTGCGCAGTGGGTCGTCGTCGAGCACGCCGAAGACGTCCATGTAGAACTGCTTCGACCGCTGTGTGTCCTTG
>NW_005178994.1:42053-43638 GCF_000350225.1 Chondrus crispus
TCGGACATGAGCGGCGGTCGGGATGGGCGCCGGCACGGTTGGAGGGATGAGTGACGGGGAGTGCGCGCGAAGGGGGGTGGGGTGAAGAGGGGGGTGGCCATTTCGAGGTGGGGTGGGGGTGGGGAGTGGGAGGTGGGGGATGGGAGGTATGCAAAGGTGTTTGATGCGGATGAAGAGAGATAGGGTTGAGAGATTTGGTGGCTATGATTGCAGGGTCGGGAAAGTGGAAAAATGGAAAGAGGTGTCATTTTTTTGTGAAAACACCAGAAATGTGCGAATATATTTTAATCCGTGGCTTAATAGTAATAAGCCACGGATTAAAATATAATAACTTATTTCGCACCTGGCAGTTACCGAACTTCGCTTGGCTTACAGAGTGAGAACTGCAAGACGAAACTGATGGTGTGTGAGGCTCACGCTGTGAACCTCATTCACCATTTATTCCGCCTTACAGTTGTGGGGTGAGATGAGATGAGATCGAGGGATGAGATCGAGGGATATGATCGGGAACATGACAGGCTAGAACAGCATTTTTATAACAATCATTATATAACAAAATATAATGATAAGAAAGTGTTGTTGGTGAAATGGGGGAGGCGGTTTGGGGAGCCTGCCGTTCCGTGGTGAGGGTCGGCCGAGTCGTCTTCTCCCCCCCTTTTTCCCCGCAGCGCCCGTCACCCTCTCTCTTTTATTTCTACGAAATTCCTTCCAGAAGCGTCCACGCGTCCGGCCCGGATTCCGCCGGGCCGTACGCATGCGCTTCTCTAAAATTCAAATAAAATCTCGCGCTACAGTATAAAATCTCCCTCTACAGTAAAAATGCAATTTTCCCTAAAAATATCCCACATACAGTACTGGGCCATGGGCCATGGGCTGCTGCTGGGAGCGAAAGCAGACTCTGGGCCAAACCAAGGCGGACGGCGGTTCTGTTTCGGTAAAAAGTTTTGGCGACTGCCGACGCAGCAAGTGGGCCACCATTACAATGTATGAGGGTGGCGGAAACTCAAGTTCGCATGACGGACCGAAAGGGCAATGCAGAGCGATGGGGGTAACATTACTTAGGGGCGGGGTGAAAGGAAGAGCGCGGGACGGATGTGGCGAAGGAAGATGCTGGCGAAGGAGAGGATCGTAGAAAATCTCGAATATACGTGGACGACGCGTATTATTGTCCACGTGTGATATTAGGTTTTCTGTCCGGCAGGGACCGCAGGTGCCGCACAGGCGCGCGGCGCCGGGGCATGACCTGCCACTGGGTCCTGTCGGAAAGTGGACCCATCCAGTTTCCGGAACGCCCCGGCGCTGTGATTGGTGGAGGCGTGGGCCGGCTGGATGCGCGGGGACTTTGACGGCGCGGAGGGGCGCTGTAAAGAAGGCGGAAGGTATAGTGTCCACGTGCCGTGCTTCGGGGCGGCGGCTAAGCGAGCGCGCCGCGCGTCCAGCTGACGAGGGGGCGGCTGCGGGCGGGAGTTTGTGCGCGCTTGAAAAAACAAGCGGAAAACAGGTGCGCCCCCGCACTTACCGTCGCCGTCGCTTCCACACGTGTGCGCTTCCTCGCCCATGACGCCCGCGCTCTTTCCAGCACACT